>NW_018225939.1:20343-22475 GCF_001263595.1 Phalaenopsis equestris | reverse complement strand
AATGTCGGTTCAGACCTTGTTTCTAGAAAATTTGATGATTTTGGACGCTTTTTGAAGAGTTTTTGTATGCAACTATTGGAGACTGACTCTAGGCTCTATTTTGGGCCGAAATTGATCAGAAAAGGGGGCTCCTCCTCATTCCTTCTTGTTCGTTATTGCTACATCTCGCCTCCATACACTTTTTCCATCTTCATTCCACCACCATTCAGGAGTTTATTAGTTATTTTTCTTTAAGAGTTTAGATTTTTTGTGTTGAGATTAAGTGCCAATTCTTCAATGAGAGTATTGGAGAAGGATAAAAGAGAGATTTCTTCTTCCTACATTTTCTAGGAGAGGCTACAAGGGATTTTCTTTGAGAAAGAGTTTTAGATAAGTGTTTTTTGTTAATTAGTGTTGTATGAACATTCTTTTATATATGAAATTTGTGTTTTGTTATATCTTTCTCATGAAGTCTGAGTAGTTTCCTTTATCTTTCTCCCTACTCTGAGATATGATAAAATGAAGAAAAAATATGGATGTGCCAATATTAAAACATAAAATAAATTGTGATGATTTTTCAACTCAGAACTTAATTTGCTTATCGATCTGGGCAATTAAATTGTTAAAATGTGTTATGAAACATATGATCCAGGAAATGAAGTATGAGTTCTACAACAGAGTGAGGATCACATTTGATTCCATGAAAGTGTATTTTGTTCATGGAATTAAGTGCAAATAAATAGGGAAATATACATTATTCGGTGTAGAATTGGAGATTTTAGGGTAACAGACTAAAATCCTCAATTTGGTCTTAGTGTTTAAAAATTAAAGTGAGAGTTAGCCTTCAGGTAAAGGGAATTGGGAGCTCTGGAGTGGGAGCCAGTATCTTTTTAGCCTAGCCACAAATTTAAGGACTAAACCTGGGATTAGCCAATGATTTTCTATAACACTGTATTGGATAGAGAATTAAAATAGCTCAAATTTTGGATAATACATATTAAAAACATTTATATCATCTCATTTTACTAAAATCTCGTTGTAGTGGCAAAGTTTCTTTTTCACATAAAATGTCTTCATCAGATAAACATAGTTTAGTAGTTTAGTAGTTATTGTATAAACTTTGCTTATCAGTTTTCTTAGTAGTTAAATAATTTAGTTTTGATAACATCTTATACATTCAAAATTAGTGATAGAAATTTCGTTTGAATTCTGTGAATTTCCTGATAAAATTTTGTTATATCTTTCCCCGTGGAATCGATGTTCGGGGCTTAAATAGAATTTTATTTATTACTTGATAACAATATATATAATTGCGTAGAATCCAAACATTAATTGTTTAAATTTCTTAATCATAAATATTGCATCAAGCTTTTGCCACCATTACATAGTAGAAATAAACTTATATAAATTTAACACAACTACATTTCACATCGGGATCAAGTTTTTGGCGTCGTTGCTGGCGAAGGCAACAGTAATGAGAAGGCAATGGTAATTTAAATAGAATTGGTAAATTAGGAAATTTAGAGATAAAAAAAAATAAAAAATAAATTATAAAATCAAAAATCAATATATATATATATATTAAAATTATTTTTAAAAAAATTTTCTTTTCTCATTATATTTGTTTATGCGAAATATTGGATTTGAAGGTTTAGTGCCTTACGATTCAAAACTAGAACGTACTATTAGAAAAATTTAAAAAAAATTAAAAGAAATTAAAATTTTGAACAAAATGACGAATAACTTAGATAATAAAATAAATGAAAATCAACAAAGACCTTTAAAAGATTATGCTAATCCAACAGCAGATGAACTTCACTTAACTATTCAAAATTCTGATGTTGTTGCTAATTCATTTGAGCTTAAACCTGCTATTATCCAAATGGTACAAAATAATCAGATTGGAGGAACACCTACTAAAGATTCTAACTCACATCTTGCTAGTTTTCTTGAAATAAGTGCTACTTTTAAATATGACAGAGTGTCTAATGATGTTGTTAGGCTTAGACTTTTTCATTTTAATTAAGGGATAAAGCCAAAGCTTCATTAAATTCATTAGCAATTGGATCTATCAAAACTTAGGGAGAACTATCACAAAAATTCTTGGCTAAATATTTTCCACCCTCGAAAACTACTAAGCTTAGAAATAATAT
>NW_018225939.1:19327-20299 GCF_001263595.1 Phalaenopsis equestris | reverse complement strand
GAAAGATTTAAAGATCTTCTTAGAAAATATCCACACCATGCTTTACCAGATTGGTTAATAATTCAAACATTTTACAATGGATTAGTGGGATCACTTAGATCTATTATAGGTGCTGCTGTAGGTGGATCACTAATGCCAAAACCTTTTGATGAAGCATACTCTTTAATTGAAGATATGGCTACTAACAATTTTTAATGGCCCTCTGAAAGGGTAAATCCTAAAAGAGTAGCTAATATTCATGATTCTGATGGCATCTCAAATTGCTGCTATTTTGTATTCTGATGGCATCTCAAATTGCTGTTATT
This sequence comes from Phalaenopsis equestris, assembly GCF_001263595.1. Classification (NCBI taxonomy): domain Eukaryota; kingdom Viridiplantae; phylum Streptophyta; class Magnoliopsida; order Asparagales; family Orchidaceae; genus Phalaenopsis; species Phalaenopsis equestris. Next base: position 19,994 of record NW_018225939.1, on the reverse strand, counting down.
TTGTAAAAGATTGATGAAATTGCTGTGAACTATTCTCAAAAACCCCAGTATTAGAGGAAAATTTACTAGAATAAATAATTAATACTTAATCATCTTATGAAACTTTAAATGTTATAAATAATTAAAATAACAATCCCTATTCTAATTATTATAACCCTGGATGGAAAAATCACCCTAATTTTAGTTGAAATAATTATAACAATTCGGTGAATCCCTCCTAAAATTTGAAAAACCAAGGAAATCCTAATTATCACCCTTATTATCCTCCTGAATTTAACTCAAACCCTAAGCCACAAGTTAAGGAAAAGAAGTTGACAATGGAAGAAGTAATGTTGAATATGGGAAGTCAAATACAAAATAAAGGAACTCCTATTGGAAATATTGAAAATCAATTAGGACATATTGCTACTGCACTTAGTAACAGACATTCTAGAATTCTTCCGAGTACTGTGGAAGTTAATTCAAAAAACCAAAATAAGGAGCAAATTAAAGCTATTTAATTACGAAGTGGAAAATAACTTGAAATAAGGATCCAAAGAGTAACTGAAGTTGATGAAGAGAAGGAAGAAATGGAAAGTGACCAAAATGAAAATGAACGAAAATGAAGTCCTTTAGAAAATCCATTACCTCCGTTTCCTCAAAAACTGAAGCAGAAGAATAAAGATAA
>NW_018225939.1:13447-19268 GCF_001263595.1 Phalaenopsis equestris | reverse complement strand
TCCTTCTGTTGAAGCTTTGGAACAAATGTCAAGTTATGTGAAATTTATAAGGGATATACTAAACAAGAAAAGGAAGTTTACAGATCATGAGACTGTTGCAATCAGTGAAGAGTGTAGTGTTATTATTCTGAAAAAGCTTCGTGAAAAATTAAAAGATCCTGGTAGTTTTACTATAGCTTCTGCTATTGGTGATAAGTTTTTTAGAAAAGCTTTATGTGATTTAGAAGCGAGTATCAATCTTATGCCTCTATCGATCTTTAAATATTTAGATTTGGGAAAGATTTCCCCTATTACTGTAACTGTTTAGTTAGTTGATCCATCAATAACTTATCCAAAAGGAGTTATAGAAGATGTATTAGTAAAAGTGGGTAAATTTATTTTGCCTGTAGACTTTATACTATTAGATATGAAGGAAGATAAAAAGATTCCTATTATTTTGGGGAGACCATTTCTTGCAACAGGGAGAGAGTGTAAAAAGGAGAATTAATAATGAGAGTTAATGATTAAGAAGTAACATTTAATATAACTTAATGATCAAGAAGTAACATTTAATATAACAAAAAGTTATGAAATATCCTGTAATAGAAAAATATAATGAATGTTTCAGGATGGAAGAAACTGATTATCTGAGTAATGAGCAATTTAAGAATGAGTTTGAAGACAAATTAACGCAAGGAGATTTTTTTGAGAATAAGGACGAGATAAAAGAAGAGGATTTGGAACGTTAAATTTGTCAGAAAACAATAATAAAAATTTTATTCTTTTAAGTATTAAATCACCTGAACTTGAACTGAATATATTACCTGCCCATTTAAAATATGTATTTTTAGGAGAGTCGTCTACATTGCATGTTATTGTTATTTCTTGAGTTAACTGAAGTTGAAGAACAAAAATTAATGGAGATGTTAAAAATATAAAAAAAATGTTTTTGGATGGACTTTAGTAGATATTAAAGGAATTAGTCCTTATTAGTCCTTCCATTAGTCCTTCCATTTGTATGCACATAATTCTATTAGATGAACAATACAAACCTAAAGTTGATTCTAAGAGTAGATTAAACCCAATAACAAAAGAAGTGGGTAAGAAATCATTAATATCAAAATCCTCATCATCATCATTATTGGCTACACCATGTTCTTTGGCTAACTCAGAAATCTCAGCTCTGACTTTTTCGACCTTTCCTTCAATTGTCGCCTCTTAAATAGTCTTAAGATCTGGAGGATTTTCTTGAACATCCTTCACTTTTTCATCAAATTCTGTAACAAATATCTCAGACTTTTGTCCCACCTTGCCATTCTACCCTAAGGGCTCAGCAGACCGTATTGGTATGGCGAATTTGGGTACCCATGCCCTCTTTTTTGATGATGAAGTCTTGAAATGGGGTTTCTCAACAGAGGCATCGACATGTCAGAGTAGAGTGTGCTCCCTGCGGTGCGAATCAATCACAATACCTGGTAATTTCTTCATATTTTCCCTGTTCGGGACATTCTTGTGAGTAATAATTGGTTGAACCTTTGGACCAAGACGTGACTTGACCGTTCGACGTCCTGTAGACTTTAGAGTGGTAGAGGCAACAAAATTTGAAGGGATACTAATAGTATCAATCCGGCTTCCTAGGCGAAATTTGACAGGAATACGTGTTGGTAAGACTTCAGCTGACTTGTGGGATTGTCGGGCAATCCTGGCATCCCTTAGGATTTTATATCCTGGCATCCCTTAGGATTTCCTTCTTCAATTGTGGGGACACCGCATTTCTCATTCGCTTAAGCAATTCAACCACTGAACATCCTTCTTTAGCGGCCAGTCTCTGGAAAACTGTACTGACTTGGGTAATAGAAGCAGGCTTCTTCCTATCCCCACGATGTTTATGAGGTGACGGTAAAGTAGTAGTGATCTTCTGGAAACTTTCATATCTGTTAGTATCCATTAAGGGATGGAACCTACTCCCTTGCACAAAGGGAGAGGTCTCTTGTAATCTAAATTCCTCATTATATGGAAACCCATTATTCAGTACTTTCTCTGAGGTTTGGGCCTTAGCTACCCTCCAAGCTTTTTGGCTGCAATTCTTTCTTTGTGATTGTATTAGCGGTGCAGACTTCGAATTCGATCCAATCTCAAACACTGACAGAGGGATGGTAAATTTCTCAGTTTCATCTTCTACAATCATAATCTACTTTCCTTTAGCAGAAAAGGGAACGACAGACTTAGCAGGTGCCAGGGGAGGAGTACTTTTCACCTTCTTGCTTCAGCAGATGGCTCCTGAATTTTCAGAGCGACGACCACCACTATAACAAACGGGGCTTTTCCAAGGGTGACTTCAAGTTCATCGAATCCAGCTCCGAACTTGATGGTGAAAGCGACATTGCAAGCATTACAGCTAGTTGGCAAATTGCAGGAAAAGGTGAGCGTGGGGAACGCCATTGCAACAGCTTCAAAAAGAAAGCTAACCATGCAGATCCATAATTTCCAGAGCGAGGACCACCACTACAACAAACGGGGCTTTTCCAAGGGTGACTTCAAGTTCATCGAATCCAGCTCCGAACTTGATGGTGAAAGCGACATTGCAAGCATTACAGCTAGTTGGCAAATTGCAGGAAAAGGTGAGAGTGGGGAACGCCATTGCAACAGCTTCAAAAAGAAAGCTCTGAGGTTAGTTATTTGACCAATACTTTGTATTCCTAGTGCGAATACTAAAAATTAACAAAGGCGATCCGTGGACTGGGCAAAATTTGTTTATTTTATTTTTAGTTTGTGACGGTTTTAAAATTTAGTAAAAATAGTTTGAAAGTTGAAGGATTTAATTAGTTAAAGAACTTAAACAGCAAGAACAACACGACACGATTCGATTTAATTTGCAAAATAGCAAACTAAGCTCAAAGAAGAAAGTAAAGTTTAGGACCTAGTGTGGGACCTACTTCACAACGTATAACGCCCAGGTGGAACTTGTCCACCAACACACCTATTAGAGGTCTGACCCCATACAAAGATAAAAAATCCTTAATAAACTCCTGAACCTCTCCGGAAGAGTTGACTGTACTTTCCTAAGACAGAAATGAGCAGAGCATGGCTAGAGATGAAAGGTAATTTGGTTCGTGAGGGACATGAACACATTATCAATGTATGAAAATAAGATTCCCTGATTTAAATGGAGAGAGAATCCTTCCCCAGCGGAGTTGCTAGAAGCTATCGGCACTATTTTGGGTGTGGAGTTGCCCGTTGGAAGATATCGGTCAGCAGCATACGAATCCTGTCACCCGCTTTGGAAGGAAATTTAATTTACATATATATATATATAAATTTAGAAAAATATGAAATCAAATTGACCCCATAATTTTCATAGTTTAAATGAAAGAGTACTAAGCCTCAAATCCTGTAACCATCCCGAAAGATAAACACAAGACTTGAGGATGAGGCTCGATCAAATAAACTAAGAAATATATGACATCCATTTTATTTGCAAAACCATTTTATTTGCTGACCAATTCCCTTATTTAATATGAAGAATTAAATAGTGTTTATAATAAGCTAGGTTTGAAAAAGCTTCTTATAAGGGCAAGCCCCTATAATTAATTACATTATATATAACCAAAGTTACCTAAAAAAACACTCGATAAAAATCAGGGGATATTATTCTCAAAAAGGTCAAAAAATTAGCACTTTTCAATGAGATTGGACAAAGAGGTGTGAAAGAGGAATGGCTCAGGTTTGGAATAATTATTATAAAATCCAAAGGAAGAAAAACTAGGGTATGTCATAGATCCAGAGGAGAACCTCGGTGACTTCCCAAACTATCCTACTGTTTGGCTTCAATTTTAGAGATTAGAATGATTGAGAGTTTCATCCTGCCAATTTTATTAATTAGGACTTATATTCGTGTGAAAAGGTCACACAAATAGCCTGAAAGATATGAGGATTTAGGTCGTAACGAACGACAATCTCAGAATCTTAAGGCTAGTTAGGGCTTATATTGTAGAGCAGGGCTATACCAAAAGCCTAAAGATAAGTTGAGGATTTTTGTTGCATAAGTAGACAACCTTGAAATCCTATGGCTTGTTGTTTAATTCCAGGAAGAGATATGTTGTTGTAGACCCTCCTGCTGTTGAAGATGGTTGTGTTGCCCACAATTTTAGCTCTAAACTACTTGTCGTAGCAAGTTTAAGTTTTCTAATGTGTTAAGTTATGATTTAAAATCAAATGTCCCTACAGTTATGGTCATTTAAATATTATGGGGCATATTAAAGTTGATTATAGCGACACTGGTTAGGATCCTACCGTTCCCTCGATCCAACGCCACTATTTTCTATCGGATTCACTTATTCCAAATAAATTTACTAAACTCAATATAATGAATCTCGTACTTTCATTTATATGGTGAGAAATATCATTACAAACCGTAGGTTACCTCTTCTGAGGGATTTCTAATCATTCAATAGAGACGTCTTAATTTAGTTGCAATTTTGGTTTTGTGATGTTTGTGATTAAATCTTGAGTTGTCTTATGTTTTGAATGTTGTGGAGGTGAATTTTATCTTGGTTAATTTTAATTTTTGTATTGGTTTTAAGGCTCTCTTAAAAGTGTTATTTTCATGCAGGATGACATCGTTGTTTAACATGCAAGTTTATAAGCATGAAATTATAGTGTAGAAAAAATGAGGAAAGAAAGCACTGTAAACTGTAAAAGGGTACCTAGCGAGTCTTCTCGTTCCTCTACCCGAAACTTTAATACTTGTAAAGAATATATATGTCTAATTTTGTAGGAACTACAACATGTTTGTAGAAAATGTATGAATTATAGACTTAAAATGTGCCTACCAAATCCTATGTCATATCTTTGTGTATTTAAATTTTAAGAATGATTCCATTAAACAAATCATAATAAACTCACATGTCCTTCAAGATTTTCAAAGGATCATGAAAAATTTTTGGGTAATACCTTAGACATTTGAAGGTCCTTAGAAATACGTTGAGTTCATTTTGGTTTTATCATTTTTGATATATAGTTCATCCAATTAATACCCTTATGCTTAATGAACTTGGTGTTTTGATTATCTCTCAAGTGGGGTAATTATCACTTGATATCTCACTTAAGGATTATATAGGTAAGGTCCTTTGGGGCAACTCAACTTAATTAAGAAATTTAATTAGTTTGAATTTGAAAATGGGCTTGTATTGTTTTGAAATATTTTAAATTAATTATAAGTTATTTTTTAAAATTTCATTAGACAAAATTTTGATAAAGTCTAGTTCACTACTAAGCCCTTAAGATTTAATGGTTGGGTGTTTGGTTAAGTAAAGAAAGGATTTTTAATAGTTATATTCTCAATCCTTATCATGAATCATTTTCAAAACCATTAGTTGAGGGTTTAAAATCAGTGAGCTATGTTCTTCTAAAATCAAACCTCTCACCTTAATATCTTCCTATTTAATTATTCTTCCAAATTTCATTAATTTGAAAAAATTATAGGTTTTTCCTTTATGAGATTCAATTTGAGGTTGGTTTATACCACTTATTCCTTTTAAGTTTCAATCATCATGACATGTTACTTTAAGATCACGTATTACCTATTTACCCTCTTGATTAGACCTAAATATTAATTAAGCTCTAAATTTCAAAATTACACTTTTGGCCCTAAGGCCTTAACAACCTATAATTCATTAAATTAAACTCAAATGAGTTGAAAATTTTATGTTATCTCACTCATGGGTTAATTAAAACATCAGTGCAGAAAAGGTGGTTTTTCAAAGTTTATCTAATTTTATAATTATTTTTAATGCAAAAATAGAGATTTTCAATGAAAATTTAATAACTCAATCAAAATAAG
>NW_018225939.1:0-11389 GCF_001263595.1 Phalaenopsis equestris | reverse complement strand
CTATTTTTATTTTATTTTTATAATTTTTCTACACAAAGTTATGGATTTTTGAAGTTCTAGGGGTTTAAATAAATAGAAAAATGCCCTATTTTTCTACTTATCCAAGCAACGCCGCGCAATCCTCGTACGCGTCGAGCTTTTCACATGGCCCGCTCCCATTCGACACTGCCGTCCACATGTCTGCCCCGTCAGCCCACCTTTTCAAACCCTCCATTAGTCCGGCACGTTCATAGCCTTCCATTTCATAAATGCACGATCCAACGGTACGGTTCATTGTCTCCAAAGCCTCCAGCCCGAGAGCCGCCAACCTTCAAACCCTAATATCTCTTTTGATTCTCAACCAAATCAAGTGAGTTTTGGTTTTATCGACTCGTCATGATGAGACACACACATCTATACGGTTAATCAAACACTAAATCAAATCTATGTTCATGGAGAATTAAATGAAGCTCGGTTTAGGGTTTAGATTCAATACCTTGGTCCAAGAGGGGAAGCATCGATTGGATGCTTTTGGAAGCTTCATGGGGGTCCCAAGAGCCTAAGGATGGAGCCTCAAGTCGTGGTGAATCACCTAGATATGATTTCAATCAAAGACAATTTAGGGGTCGATCAAAGTGCACCTTATGGTGCTCCAGTGATGGGGCTTTTGTGGGGGATCTTCTTCTCTTGTTGTGGGGATAGTGTAGGTGCAATTAATTTGAATTTGGTGGAGGTTTTGGGGTGTTCTATTTTAGCCTAGGGATTGAACTCCAAAGTTGAGCTCAAGTGGTGGATTTGAGTGGCTAAGAATGGTTGGGTTAAGCTCAAGAGGTCTCAAGGAAATTTTGGAAGCAGTTTGGCAGAGTCTCCCCAAGGAATTTCAAGCTCCCTCCCTTTGTCCATGGAGGGGGAACTTAATTTAAGGGGCTTGGAGAGGCCACCAGGGACAATTGGTGCATGTCGTAAGTACCTTATGTGGATTCCAACAAGGTGAAAAAAGTCCATTGGGGATGAGACACCTTGGATGGGTTTAATGTTAAGTTTTGGTATAGGTGGTGCTTTTGAAATTGGGTTTTCTGGCCACCAAGGTGGCTGGCCGGCCAGGGAGGGGTCATCATCCAGTCCACGGAGGTCAGGGCATGGTCTTGGTGAAGTTAATTGGTGTTGGCGATGTGTAAAAGTATGGGATTGAAATAGTATGAGAAAAGGGCTATTTTTGGTTAATTTGGGTCAAATCATGGTTTGGGGCTTGGTTCACCCCTCAAGGCTAGATTGGGAGCTGAGGAGAATCAGGTGGCTCAGCTTAATCATCTTGGTGAGGTCTCTATCCAAAGAAGTTTGGCTAAACATGGGTTTGAGTGATTCATCAGAGGGGTTAAAAGAATATTAAGGATATCTGAAAGTGTTTTAGCCTATTTCCAATAATAGCTTGATGATTTGGCATGACTCTCATGGCTTGCATATGGCTAGGAAGTGGCTCCATGGCTTGTCCTTGGCTTGGTCAACTTTCATGAGGAGGGATTTAGTTATTATGCTTGATTTGGAATGATTTGATTTTGGATTTAGTACTTTAGGAATGATTTTAATCAAATGGATGACGAAAAGAAATAATTGTCATGTGGGCATTGAACATGAGCTTTTAGAATTAAGTGTAGTGGGCTTGGGTTTTTGAAATTGAAATTAAATATGGGCTAATTGAATGTTGAGTTTGGTGTAGGAATATTTCATGAGGGATGTGGCAAATTTTCAAGTGATTTTGAATTGAATTGGTGGGCCAATTTGTTGGATTTAAATAGTCAAAATTGGGCCTTTTTTATTTGAATAAAATTAGTATTTCAATTGGACCAAATTGGGATTGAATTTTATTTAGAATAAAATTGATAGAATTGGGGATACTAAATTTTGGTTTAAATTTGAAATTGGACAAGATTGGGGTCAATTGAGCCAAAATTGAGGTTAATTTGGGGACATTTAGGCCTTTAAGGGCAAATTAGGGTTTCTTGTCAAATTGAATAAAATTGGTCAAATCTAGTCAAATCGATGATAAAGAATTAAAATTTAGAATATTTGTGGTTATTTTGTAATTTTTGGGAATTTTTGGAATTTTTTAGAATTTTTAGTTCATGGGGGCATTTTGGTAATTTGGCATTTTGGTAAAATTTTTAGTTCATGGGGGCATTTTGGTAATTTGGCCAATTTTTAGTGGTATCTTGGAAATTTAGTAAATTTCGGTCAATTTAGGTAGCAATGAGTGTTTTGAGATGACTTTCGGAAGAATTTGGGTATTTTGGGTAATTTGGTAATTTTTGGCAAAAATTAGGTTTGTAGGGATATTTTGGTAATTTGGTGGTTTTGGGCCGTTTTTGGGCCAAAAAATGGGCCAATGAGCCATGAAGCCATATCAAACCAAAAAGAGCCATGTGAGGACTCATTTTGGATGCTCAACATGCTGGTTCTAATCCTCTTAGCCAAAGACTAGGGTTATAGGGTCATCCATATGAGCTTTTCAAAAGGAGTCAGAAAACCAAACTAAGGTATCCTAGGGTTTAGGGTATGTGAGAGAGTGTAGTGTGTACAAGTTAGCCCCACCAAAACCAGATCACCTAGGGTTAGTCCTAAGGTCTGACCATCCTATGGGAGACTCCCCTTGAGCTCCTCCATATTGAACCCACCTACTAAGTGCTAGAGGTTAGGACCAACATGTGGAACTTCAAGTTGAGTAAAGAAGAGTTTGTTAATTTCTAATTGTGAGGGTTCCCTTTCTAGTCTTCTAAGAAAAGTTAATATGAAAGTCCTATGGATTGGCCCTAGGCTAATAAAGAGGAAAAACTAGGCCTCAACCAAAAAATGATGTTAACAGGCCATTATGGCTCTCAGGCTAGGCTGAGGTGGCTGGGATGTTGCCTAGGTGGAGGGAAGAAAAGGTTTAATGGCCTATTGGATTGGTGCCACTTGGATGGGTTTAATTTTGGGTTTAATTCATAGTAGAACTTTTGGATTTGGGTTTTACAACAACCAAGGAGGTTGGACGGTCATGGAGGGGTCACCATCTGGCTCAGGGAGGTCAGGTCTAGGTCATGGTTGAGTCAATTTGGAGTTAGCATGTATAAAGGTTATTAATTGGAATGGAAGGGGTATTGGGCTATGTTAGGTCAACCATGGGTCTATCCCCATTAGATTGCGCTTGGGTGGCTCCCCATGGCTGGCCAAGGTCAGGTGAGCCAGCTTCTCGGCATTATTTTGGTTCTGGAGTTGCCCGTTAGAAGCTGGTCGGTCACTGGAATTGGAATCCGGTCGCCCGTTTCGGAAAGGTGTTTAATTTACATACATGTATAAGCTTAGAAAAATATGAAATCAAACTGATTCCATATCTTTCATAGTTCAAAAGAAAGAGCACTATACCTCAAACCTTGTATCTATCCCAAAAGTTAAACACATGACTTGAGGGTGAGGCTCGATCAAATAAACTAAGAAATATATGACATCCGTTTGGTCTGCGAAAACAATTTTTATTTATTAGCTGACAAGTTTCCTTATTTAATATGAAAAGTTAAATAGGTTTTAAATTAAGTTGGGTTCAGAAAAAACTTCTTATAAGGTCAAGCTTCCGTAGTTAATTACATCTTAGATAACCGAAGTCACATAAGAAAACTCTCGATAAAAATCAGGAAATATTATCTTCAAGGAGGTCAAATGGATATGACTTTTCAACAAAATCAGACAAAGAGGTGTAAAAGGGGAACAAATCAAATTTAGAATATTTATTATAGAATTTAAAGGAAAAAAAATTTGGAAAATTTATTGTAGAATCCAAAGGAGGAAGAACTTGGGGATGTCATAGATTCAGAGGAGAACCTCAGCGACTTCTTAGTCTAGCCTATTATTTGGCTTCAGTTTTAAGGTGAAATATTTAAATGTTTCATCTTACCAATTTGATTTGTTTAGGGCTTACATTCATGTGAAACGATCACACAAACAGCCTGGAAGATGTGAGGATTTAGGTCGTGACGAATGACAACCTCGAAATCTTCAGACGAGTTAGGGCTTATATTGTATAGTAGAGCTATACAAAGGCCTAAAGATAAGGTGAGGATTTATGTTACATAAGCAAACAACCTGAAAATCCTATTGCTTGTTGTGTAGTTCTAAAGAGAGATATGTTATTGTAGATCCTCTTGCTGTTGTAGATGGTTGTGCTTCCCACAATGCTAGCTAAAAGCTCTTCGCCATGACGAGTTTAAATCTTCTAATGTGTCAGGTTGTGAGCCATGACGAGTTTAAATTTTCTAATGTGTCAGGTTGTGTTGTATGTTCCTATGGTTATGGTTATTTAAATGTTATGGGGCATATTAAAGTTTATTAGAGCAATACATGTTAGGATCCTACGGTTCCCTCATTCTGGTACCACTATTTTCTATCAATTTCACTTAGTCCAAATGAATTTACTAAAATCAACTTAATGAGTCCCATACTCTCATTCAGACCGTGGGAAATATCGTTAGCAACCGTAGGTTACCTGCTTTGAGGGATTCCCAATCATCTGATAGAGATGTTTTAATTTAGTTGTAATTTTCAATTTTTTGGGATGTTTGTGATTAAATTTTGAGTTGTCTTATATTTGGAATGTTATGGTGGTGAATTTTATCTTGATTAATTTTAATTTTGGTTTTAGTTTTGGTTTTGTGGCTATCCTAGCAGTTTTGGTTTTCATGTAGGGTGACATCATTATTTAAAATGGAAGCTTGAGGCAAGAAGTATAGAAAGGTAAATGCATTAATTTAAAAGCATACCTATTAATTACCTGTCGATTCTTCTCGTTCCACCACCTGAAAGGTTAGCATTTGCAAGGCATGTATATAATTTTGCAAGGAACTTAAATTGCAGGAGTAGACGAAGGTTTAACTACCAAACCCCAAGTTGTGATTTTATTGAATCTCGAAAGATCTTAGTGGATGATTTTAGAACAAAATATGACAAGTCCAATCTGCTCTTCAGAATGTCCAATAGATTTCAAAATGCTCGAGTCATGACCCTGAACCATTTTGAAGATCTCTTGAAATATTTCGAGATCATTTTGGCCTAATCATATTATTCCATTAGTCATCCAAGGTTGAAGTGTGACTACCCCGTTACTCAGTGAAACTTGACGATTTAATTACCTCGAGGATAAAATACTCGATTAATCAATTGATGTTTTATTTAAGAGTTATGTGAGTGGGTGCCCCTATGGCAAGTTTAGGTCATTTACCAGTTAATCAATTGATGTTTCATTTAAGAGTTATGTGAGTGGGTACCCCTAAGGCAAGTTTAGGTTATGTAAGGTTGTGGTTCCTACAATTAAGGTCAGGCTTGTAGTGTTTAAAGATGTTAATCACCAATCATGTTACCTTCTAAATCTGATCAATAATAGCCTATGTCACTACCAAGCCCTTAACAATCATGATAGGCAGAATGGTGTTTATCAAGATTTTGATTTAAGTGATATATATCCTTATTCAATGATCACATCATCCTTAACTTTGGGCTTGAGAAAGGTAAATTATCATCTTTTCTATCTTAAGCCCATCACTTAAGAATCATTTGACCTTAATTGACTTCCAAGTCATGAAGATTAGAAGAACTGTGATTTTGTTGATGTTGTGAAAGGGTGGTGAGTGAGTTTCTACCTTTTATTCCCATTGTATTTGAATCATCCAAACATGTTCATTAAGATTAAAATTACCCATTTTCCCTTAGTTAATCTAAAAGTTTGATTAAGGCACCAAAGCCTAAAATTACCACTTTTCCCTTGGGACACTTCACCTCATAACTCATTAACCACAACTCAAATGACTTTGAGGGTTTAGAGTGTCATTTCCATGAGGTAATTAGAATATTAGAGGAGAATATATGGACCTCTCAAAAAATAGTTTAATTTAACTATTTATTTAAATTCACAAAATAGGATTTTTAGAAATTTATTCATTTAACTTTACAAACTAAAGTTTTTTCCTAGATAATTTTTTTAACTATGAGAAAATTATTAGAGGTCTCCCTAGGTTACAGAAATACTTAGACAAAATTTCATTATTTTTTGAATTAATTTATTATAAATATTTTAATGGGAAAATAAGGAAAATCCACTTTTAAGCCTTTAAAATTTATTTATTTTTAACTTAGGAAAATTAGGAAAAATATTTTTAATGAGTCCCAATTGATCATGGGGAAATTAGGCACACTTTACCACATTTTGAAATATTTTGATATTATTGAGATTTTTAATTATTTTAAATTTCAAAATAAGGCTAAAAAATTAAGTATTTTCTAAAAAAATAATTGTTTTTTTTCCTAAGTGCCTCTGATGACAAGGAACTCAGAAAAACCACTTTTTATAATTTTCTCAAGTGTACTTAATTTATTATAATTACTTTTGTACAAAAATACAAGGTTCCTTAAAAAATTCATTTTATTACTTGAACTTAATCAAATAATTTTTAAACTTTATAGTGGATAAACATGATTTTTATGAACAATGTGGTATTGATTTTGTCAATTTTTGATAATTTTATAATTTATAAAAATTAACACAAGATATTTTCATTTAATTAAATATAAAAATTTACAAGATAATTCAAGACTTCATGTATTTGTTCCTAGACTTCTCTCATCACACGAAACCTATAAAATTATTACCACAATTTTCTAAGTGATATTTTGATTTATATAATTAAAATAAGCCAAAACACCACCCTAGTTTTAAAATTAGGGCTTAGAGCAAAGAGATGCCCTCTGACCTTGGAAAAATCAGAGGACATAGTCTCTGTTATTGGGAAAAACCCCTCAAATTTTCAAGCCATGGTGAACAATGCTTGATCATAATGAATTAAATTACTCGAGAGGGTATTCAATTCATTAAAAATCAAGAAATATAAAAATAATTTTTATTTTTAGTCCACATTATTCTCCTCTGTTTATTGAGCAAGATGATTTTTTTATTTTATTTTTATGATTTTTCTAGAGAAAGATATGGATTTTTGAGGTTTAGGCATTTAAAATAATTCAAAAAATCTATATTTTTAGAGTCCGTCCGGCTTGATCTCCTCCGTCCATCGGATACACACGCGATTGGACAACATTCGTTCATCATCCCCAAGTGACCTAACCCATGAACCGTTCACACTAAAATCTTAAGATCTTCATCTAGACTCAACCAAATTGCATGGGGTTTGTTTCCAAACCTTCATCTACTTAGGACAAACCTATCTATACGGTATGAAGTACAGTAAATATGTATAATGAATAGAAAAAGGCTCATATTAGGGTTGAGGTTCAATACCTTTGTGTGAGACGAGAGGCCTTAATCAGATGGTTGTGGTAGCTTCGATTGGTTCCTACAATCCTCCAGATGAAGTCTTGTGTCCAGGTGAATTTTATAGGTATGTTTTTGATCAAACTCAATTTCAGATGTTGATCTAGAGCTATCCTAGAGGTTGTTTCAGAAAGGGCTTTGATGAAGAATCAACTTATTCCTTTGCGGGGATGGTGTGTGCACAATTAATTGAAGTTTCGTTCACTATGGAGGAGTGGAGAGATCTGTCTTGGTTTTAGGGAAAATTTTACTAAAGAAATTGGCTTGAATGGCTAGCTATGAGTGGCTTAAAGCAAGGGGATTACATTTGGGATAGTTTGGAGAGGGTATGGTGAGATTTTAACAAAATTTCCCCATGGTTTCAAGCACACACTTCATTGGCTCTGGAGAGGACAATTTAAAGCCATCATCTCTCACTTCATTGGCTCTGGAGAGGACAATTTAAAGCCATCATCTTTTGGTGGAGCACAGGGCTGGGAGTTGGGTGCTAAAGCATGTTAAGGTGGAGGGGAGAAAGGCTCAAGCATCCAATTAGAGTGAGACAAGTCAGTGGGGTTTAATTTTAGGTTTTAGCCGATGGGGGCAACTTTAGGCTGGTTGTTTCTGATAGCTGAGGTGGCGGCTGGCCAGAGTCTGGTCACCTCTGAGCTTAGGGAGGTCAGAGGGTGGCTAATTATGATTAACTCCCAAGGATAAGCAATGATGACAAAGATATTTCAAGTTTAGGTCGAATATGGGGTTAAATCAAGGGACCATTGGTCCATAGCTCACCTTGGCTGGTTTAGATGGGTCTAGTCTGGTCTATAAGGTGTACTTAGTGGCAATGGTGTCATGAATTTGGTGGCTTAGGCATTGTTAAGTCAATTTTAGTGAAGTGGTTCAATTTGGGTTAAAATGGCTAGAAGTTGGGTTTGGACTCGGCTATCCATGACATTAAACTCAATTTATAGATCAATATTGTATAGATGATTGTCACAAGACGTTCCAAAAAAGTTAGGAGTGATTTTAAATTAGTTTGAAGGTTCAATTTGGTGAGTTTTGGTCATTTGGTCAATTTGGGGGTGTTAGGTTGGGCTAAGCTTGGGATAAGTCTAGATTGATACTTGAAAATTGTCTGTAGGAATGTCATGAAGAGTTTTCAAAATCAATTCGAAGAGATTTCAAAATCAATTCGGTGTCAATTTTGGGGTTAGAGCAATCAATTTTGTGGAATTTGGAGACAAACAATTTTTGAGACACAATTTTTGGCAAATTTGAGGATTTTGAATGTGGGTTGAAATTGAGTAAAATTGAGGCTTTACCTAGGCCAAATGAAGGTTCAATTTGATGTGTAGGATTGATAGGAAGAAATTAGGATTCAGAGCAAATTGAGTAGGCTATCGGGTTAAGTCATATGGTCAAAATTGGGGGTTTGACTTGGAACAAAATTGAGCTCAAAGCATGGGTCAATTAGGCTTGGGGTTGGTTTGGATTGATCATATGAAAGATGAATTTGAGTTTATAATTGAAATTGGGGACAATTGGGGCCAACTTGATGGACATTTGAAATGAATTTGTGGAAATTGGGCCTTTAAAGGCAATTTGGGGGTTTCGGTCAAAATGGTCAAATTGGTCCAATTTTAATTGAAGGGTCCAAATTTGTTTTGGAGACATTTGAAGTGATTTTGGATGTTTTGGAAATGTTTGGGGTGCCAAGGGTATTTTTATAATTTTTGCCAATTTGGGGGTATTTTGGTAAATTTTGTAATTTTGGGTGGTTTTGGGAGATTTGGGTTTTTTGAAATGGTTTGAAATTATTTTTGAACAAATTTGGGTATTTTGGGTGAATTTGACAATTTTGGCCAAATTTAGGGTTTGGGGGTATTTAGGTAATTTGGGGGGCCAAAAGGCCAAGTTGGATATTTTGGTAGAATTTGGGTGCCAACCACTATGCATGAGCTATGGACCAATGAAATCCCCATTTGGGTGCTCTATTTATTGGTCTTAGCTAAACCCTAACCTAAGGCTAGTGGGTCTAGGGGACCAACTACAGGAGTCTCCCAAAAGATTAAGGGATCAAAGTCAACAAATCAGGTATGAGGGCTACAAGTGAATATAGATGGTAGTGAGTGTAAGTGAGTGAACTTGCTTTAGACAAACACCTAGGGTCAGCCTTAAGGTCAAGCATTTCTATGGGAACTCTCCTTGAGATCCTCCATACTGACCCCACCTACTAAGTGCTAGAGGTTAGGACCGATATGTGGAACTTCAAGTTGAGCAAAAAATGTTTAGAGTTTCTAATGGTGAGAATTCCTTTTCTAGTTTTCTAGGAATGGTCAACAAGAAATCCTATGGATAAACCTTAGGCTACTAAAGAGGAAAAACTAAACCTCAACCAAAAGTGTGGTCAACAAATGGACCCCAAATAATGGTGGTGTGGTGCACAAGTTGGTGCACAAGCACATCTCGCGTATTAGCGTTGACCGACGAGATCAACAAAACCAGCATAGACTCCTAAGTCAACAAACCCAGAAAGAAGTGTGAAATTGAGTGCTAGCTATTTTTGCGGGGGATATAACATGTGAATATTTGATCGAAATCAAGGATTAGGAACCCTCGCTGGGGATTAGAGAGTGGGTTTTAAATTATCAAGTTTCATGTGTTTTCGGAGGATGAGAATCAGTATTTAGGTGCTGACTCCGAAATAGGAATTGAAATTTAGATATCAATCCCAAAAAGAGAGTCAAAATTTAGGTGCCGGCCTCGAAAGAAGGGAATCAGAATTTAAGTACTGATCTTGATATTAGATTTGACATTTAGGTATCAATCTCATAATGAGAATTAGAATTTAGGTACCAACCTCGAAAGATAGGAATCAGAATTTAGGTACTGATCCAGAAATGAGAATTGAAATTTAGGTATAAATCTAAAAAAGGAGAGTCAAACTTTAAGTGCCAACCTCAAAAGATAAGACTCAGAATTTAGGTACTGATCCCGAAATAGGAATTAAAATTTAAGTATCAATCTTAGAAAAAGAGAATCGGAATTTAGTTACCGACCTCGAAAGATAGGAATCAAAATTTAGGTACTGATCTTAAAATGAGAATTGAATTTAGGTATCAATCTCAAAAAAGAGAGTCAGAATTTAGGTGCCAACCTCAAATATAGGAATCAGAATTTAGGTACTGATCCCTGTCGGCACTATTTTTGGTGTGGGGTTTGCCCGTAAGAAGCTGTCGGTCATCGGAATTGACCAATGGCTGGCCCCGGCCAAACCTCAAACATTTTTTTTTAAAAAAAATTTAATTTTGAAAAAGGAGACCAAGAGGATTTTTTTGATATTTTTCTCGTAAGCTCGTATCACTAAAATAATCATTTCATGTGCTCCTTAGCCCTTGTTATAATAAGTTCTGATAGAAATAAGTATCGATGCGTGCTAGAAGGTCTACGACGGTAGAGTAATGAATTATCTTATTAGCATTGTTCCAAAACCCAACACACATTCAGGCAATTAAAAAGAAATATAGGGAGTCACGTTAACTTTTATGTTGAAAAACTTAGAAAAGGAAAAATCATGGGGCCTGGTACAACTGAAATAATCAATTATGAATAGTGAGTACACATGTTTACTCTTTTAATAAATCAAGGAAGATGGAGTACAAAGTTGATCATTGTAATAGTGGAAGTATATTTATACTGGATAAACTTCTCGGTGATAGCAAAATGCAAGGGTCATAGTAGATTGCTATTGAGAGCAGTAGCTCGCCGCAAATGTTATAGACTATAGTTGTAACTCTAGCTTGTCGTATAAGCCGTAGTTGAAAGCCACATTAGTATTTGGACCTGTTTTTATTTATTAGGATTTACATTTGTGTGAAGCAATCAACACAAATAACCTTGAAGATGTGAGGATTTAAGTCGTGACAAACGACTACCTCGGAGTCTTAAGACGAGTTTAGGGCTTATATTATACGATATGATTGTACAAAGGCCTTTCCCCTATTTAATATAAGGAATTAAATAAGGTTTATCTTATGCTGGGTTCGGGAAAAGCCTTCTATAAGGGCAAGCCCCTATAGTTAA
>NW_018225938.1:1847-6871 GCF_001263595.1 Phalaenopsis equestris | reverse complement strand
AATTTAAACTATATTTAAATAATTTTAGTATTTATTATATGATTTGGTTCAACTCAGTTTAACATTAAACCTTAAAACTCTTCTTCCAGTTTGATATCCGGCCCGGTTTTTCACATCACTAGATTTGATTGTTATGTATGTAAGTATCAACGTTTAGGCGTTAGATATGTCAATACATGAAAATTGTATGTGAATGTGATGTATGTAAATATAAAAGTTTGGGTGTTGGATATGTAAATACCTATGAATTGCATAGTATAAAAGTAAATGTCGTCTAAAAATAGCATGAGCACTTTGTTCTTCATTGATATTTTTTTCTCAAATTTTGTGAGTAATACCAAAAATTATAAAATTATCTTAGCTACGCACCTTGCTCTTCTATTATAAGCAAGTAACTTTGATTTGGGAATAAGCTGGATATCAAATAGCATGTCTGAGTTGAAGTGAAGGGCGCTAGTAAGTCATAATAAGTAGAGCGGAACACTATTGGCTGAACAAAAGACGTATAACTTGAGAAAATAAGATCTTCGATCTGTTGTTGGGAAAAGGAGCTCCAATGATGCTTTAGAATAAGAATAATAGGTCCTTTTAGCCAAATCGTACCTCTTTCACATTAGTGCAAAAACACATTTTTTTCCCACATAAGAAAATACACTCAACAAATTTCCCCTTAATCAAAACAAGTTGGTGAAGATCAATTTCCTTTTCTATTGATTTAATCCCTTCTGACAGTTTGAAACTAAACAAAGCCAAACGCATGAGAGGAGAGTTTATAAACTTTTGATCGCATATACCAACGAGTGTTTGGCTACAAGCAGGACTTAATATTAGCAGGATTTAGTAAATTCGGATTTTAAATTGAATAGAAAGCAAAATTCAAGACCTTAAATCTGAAAATTTATAAATTCAGAGAACTATATTTAGCATTTGATTGGATTTACTAAATGAGGTGATAATTCCGGTTAAAAAACATGGTCAAACACCCTCTAAGAAAGAATTATTGCATCAGAAGTCCTGATACAATTTTGTATCTAAACTCGACCATAATGCACCATTCATCATTAGCTCCATCTATTAAACACAAAATTTCAAAGCTAAGAAAAGTACTAAATTAATTACATTACCATCACAAAGAAAAAAAAACCTATAAAATTAAAGCAAAAAAAATGGAGAAAATCAAGAGCTTACGATCCATCAAGCCACTCAGGGTCGACGAGATTGCCTCCAAACCTCACCCCCGGAAGCCAAGACTTTTTCGCAGGACCCGGGGGGAGGGCAGTGGAGGCAGCCATGGCTGTGAGCTCGCTATAGCTAGCTTGTTTCTTGTAGCTTATCTTCGCGTAAGGGAGGCGTGTGGTGTTGTGGATATATCTGAGATGTGTGGCTGTTGCGAGAGTTGGCACGTCACAAAATCTTGAAGGAAATCTGTGAGTTGGAGGAGGATAGATTGCTGGCCAATAGGAAGGGTTCCTCCATCCACTTCTTTGGATGCTTTGCCTGACACGTGGACCTGATGCTTTGGTATATTTTGGGATGAGAGATGTTCTTGGGTTCGTTCTATTGGGCTGTGCTCATATGGTGTAGCGTTATAGACGTGTGAGTATGTGTATGTGTATGTGAATGTGCAAGTATACATATGCATGTTTATATATATATATATTTATTAGATAAATTTAGATACTACTTCTAAGTTTATTGCATGAAATAGTATATTTCACTTTTTGGTAATAGTATCGTTTTTTATGTTATATTAAAGATATGAGTGCTTTATGTGCGAAGACGAAAGTTTAGGTGTGAGAAATGTATGCTATGCATGTAAATGCCTCTATTAATTATTGTTAAATTGAATGTTGGATGAAATTTTGGTAAGAATGGGCCTTGTAATGAAATATTAGGATTTTGAGACTTATTTGATAACAAATTTGATAAGAGCATCGTGAGTTTTTGTTAGCTTAGGTGGTGTAAATTTTGATTAGATACTTATTAGCGCGACTCCACCATCTTCAACCATCATTATTCTAAGTAGTCCCAAAGGAGGAGTGCATAAAATATTACCAATTTGGTTACTAAAGATATGTTTCTAGAACCTTCTTCTTCTCCTATATATACTCCCTGTTATTTACTACAAGGGTTAATGAAAAGTTCAATGGCATCACTTATCTTTTATGCTCTATTATTAGTTAGTCTTTCTCATTCTATTTTCAATACTGAGTTAAATTTATGTTACTATATAACACATTGTTTTGTATTATTAAAAATTCTCAACAAATCGTAAAATATCACTTTTAAAGGGATTAATAAGATTTATTTTTACATGATAAAATAATTATTTTAAAAAATAAATTACCTTGTACTTTACAATTGGGGTGTTTATTTTTTGTTTAAAACTGAAAAATCAAATCGAACTAATATTTTTGAACAATTTGATTTGATTTAGAAATTACATGTTCGCCTGTTTTCCAATTTTTGGATCAATTTGAGAATCACAATTTTGAATAATACAAAAAAATCAATTAAATAATAATAAATTAAGACACATGTTGCAATTTCCATTTTTTATTTTATTTGTCTTATGTTATGACATGACTCATATATCATATATGGACAGACGCTAGAATGAAGCGGAGCGGAGCGAAGTGGAAGAATCTGTCAAAATCGGGAAGTTGCGTTATGTGGGTTGGGGGTGCGAGGGCAACACCTCGTGGTACGGTACAGGGGTAATGTTATAGTTACATTGTACTTAGGCATGACTCCTGGGGTTATAAATAGGCTTGTTAGTAACCCAGGAGGTATTCCTGATTGCTGTAATCTCTTATTTGAATATTGAAAAGAATTCGCCGCTCTGCTCCCAAGGACGCAGACATCTTTGCCGAACCTCGTTAAATCTTGGTGTTCTTCTGGATTTGCGTCGATTTTTATTTTTCTTCGCCCTAATTACTCAACAAGTGGTATCAGAGCGAGGTTGGAGGGCATAGAATTTTCCGGAGTAGGAAGAAAGAAGATTTGAAGAAAATTTGGTGGCTAGGTTTCAAGGATGATTCGGGCTTCTGCGAATTCTGGGAGTTTGGCGAAGCTTCGGAGGAGTCGGCGCAGGAATAACAATGACAGAAGAGTTCGCAATCTTGGATGGTTCGGAGATGAAGGGCTTGCGACAGTTCCAGTAGATCACGAGATCAGGCGGGAGACAGAAGCTGTTCGTGCAGGAGTTTCTGTTCACGATACGCTGGGGACGGAGTGCAGCATGGAGGAATTTGGAAGAATATTCTCCTGAATTTCCTTCGAAAGAATTTCCTTTGTTGTGGTTTAATTAAAGAAAATATTGAATTTCTTTTGGAGGAATTTCCTTTGCTGCGGTTTAATTAAAGAAAATATTTAGTTAAGAAAACTTAAGTAAAATTTTCTTTGTTGGAGGTTGCGGAGAAGAAAATTAGAAGTTTTGATTTTATTCCTTTGCGGGAAAAAAAGAAAGTTTTTGAACTTCAATTAATTAAAGGAAATATTTTAATTAACGATGACTTAATTAAGGAAGCTTAATTAAGAAAACATTTCAATCTTTTCTTTTCGAAAAAAAAATTGTTGCCTTTGTGAAAAACTTAATTAAGGGAAATTTTCAATCTTTTTGAGAAAGATTCAGAGCAAGTAATTGCAAAAGAATTTGCAGAATAATTTGTTGCAGGATCATTTTCGAATGACATTTTCTGGTGTAAAATTCGAGGTGGTGAAGTTCGATGGAACTGGTAACTTTGGATTGTGGCAAACAAGGGTGAAAGATTTGTTGGTTCAACAGGGAATCTCTTAAGTTTTGCGGGTAGCAAAACCACATGCCATGGAGGATGAAGATTGGGAAGAATTGCAACAACGAGCGGCGACAACTATACGCCTATGCCTGACAGATGAAGTTATGTATCACGTGATGAATCTAAAATCTACAGGAGAGATATGAAAGAAATTGAAAACTCGGTTTATGACTAAATCTCTGACGAATAAATTATATCTGAAGCAAAAGTTGTATGGGCTAAAGATGCAAGAAGGTTCTGATCTGGCGTAGCATGTTAATGGTTTCAATCAAATAATCACATATTTATCACGGCTTGATGTGACTATTGAGGATGAAGATCGAACAATGATTTTGTTGTGTTTATTGTCTTCTTCCTGTGAACACTTGGTGACTACTCTTACATATGGGAAAGAAACTATCAAAGTTGATGAGATTACTGCAGCATTGTTGGCTCACAACCAGCGGAAGCAAAATGCAGGGGAAAGCTCTCATGGCGACAGTTTATATGTTAAGGGTAAGCAGGATCATGAAAGGAAGAAAGAGAATGAGGGTTCTAGAAGGCAAAATTCCAGATCCAAGTCGAAAGGCAAAAAGACAATTCATTGATACAATTGCAAGGAGTCAGGTCATAGGAAGAGAGATTGTCCAAAGCTGAAGAAGCAGACTTGGGAGAAAGGTGATGCATCATTGAAGTCTGTAGATCACCTCGGGCATCATTAGGTTGCAAGGTCGCAGAAGAGGTATGAACATGTAATTCAGTTAATTTCAATCATTTAATAATTTTTGGTTATTCTGCTTATATGCATGTACCTGGAGATGAAATAACAAAACTTGATGCAAAATCCAAGAAGTGCATTTTTCTGGGCTATAAGAAATGTGTGAAATGATACAAGTTTTGGAATCCGATAGCAAAGAAGATGGTAATCTACAAAGATGCAGTATTTTATGAACAATCCATGCTACAACAGAATCAAGACAAGGAGCAAGGGAAAAATTCCTGTTCAGATGCAGTGCAGATGGATTTAGAACAACATCCAGAAACCAATGAGAGAGTTGAAGGTTCAAATCCAACACCTGGTGTTTCAATTCCAGATGATCTGCAGAATTATAATTTAGCCAGAGACAGACAGAGACAAACCAATATAAGACCTCCTAGCATATTGGGTTATGAAGACTTGGTCTCTTGTGCACTTCTCATCAGCAGCGATGATCCAACCACTTTTCAAGGAGCTATCACTAGCCAAGA
>NW_018225938.1:0-1678 GCF_001263595.1 Phalaenopsis equestris | reverse complement strand
GAGATAGATTATGATGAAATCTTTTCTCCTGTGGTCAGACATACTTCAATCAGGGCAGTGCTTGCATTAGTAGCCATTTGGGATTTGCATTTTGAACAGATGGATGTTAAAATTGCTTTCTTGCGTGGTGATCTGGAGGAGCAGATTTACATGAAACAACCAGAAGGGTAAACCTGGGCAAGAGCATTTAATTTGCAGGTTAAAGAAATCGTTGTATGGGTTGAAACTGACTCCAAGAAAATGGTACAAGCGGTTTGACTCCTACATGATTCAGATTGGCTACAAGAGATGTGAGTATGATTATTGTGTTTCTGTGAAAAGGCTTGATGATGGTTCTATTATTTTTCTGCTACTGTATATTAATGATATGCTGATTGCTGCAAAGAATATGAATGATATCCGTGGTTTGAAAGCTTATTGAGTCAGGAATTTGACATAAAAGACTTGGGCCCTACGAAAAAGATTTATGGAATGGAGATTCATCGAGACAGAGGCTCAAGACGATTATGTTTATCTCAACGAGGCTATGTTGAGAAAGTGCTGGACAGATTTGAGATGAGCAAAGCAAAACCTGTAAGCACTCCTTTTGCAAATCATTTTAAGCTTTCTTCAGAACAATATCCTAAGACAAATGCAGAAATCGAAGATATGCCAAAGGTTCCATATGCCAATGTTGTTGGCTACTTGATGTATGCAATGGTATGTACTCGTCCTGATTTAGCTCATGATGTTAGTCAAGTCTGCAAATACATGGCTAAACCTGGAAGGCGACATTGGGAAGCAGTCAAGTGGATTTGCAGGTATCTGAAGAGTACTGTAGGACATGAAATTATTGTTTCCTTTTGGTGGAGAGCCTATATGTTGGAAAGCAACAATCCAGTCTATTGTGACATTATCCACAACTGAAGCATAACTATGTGTACTATGCGAGAACCAAGCACATTGATGTCAGGTATCACAAAATCAGAGAATTGATTGCTTCTGGTGAGATACTGTTGCAGAAGATTAATACTAATGAGAATGCAACTGATATGTTGACCAAAGCAGTTACTATCAACAAGTTCTTGCATTGCTTGAACTTGTTGAATGTTTGCAGTTGCTAGAGAAGCTTGGTGGCCCAACTCACAGTGGTGCGGATGTAACTCCCAATTATATTTTCTCCTAAGGGGTTGTATATTCGCCACAGTGGAGATTTGTTATGGTATGACTCTTATACCATATAGGGATAAACGTTAGGATGAAGCAGAGCAGAGCAGAAGAATCTGTCTAAATCAGGAAGTTGCGTTATGTGGGTTGAGGGTGCGAGGGCAACGCCTCGCGGCACGGTACAAAAGTAATGTTGTAATTACATATTGTACTTAGGATTTACTCATAGGGTTATAAATAGACATGTTAGTAACCCCAGGAGGTATCTCTAACTTATGTAATCTTTTTTATGAATATTGAAAGGAATTTGCCACTCTGCTCCCGAGGACGTAGACATCTTTGCCGAACCTCGTTAAATCTTGGTGTTCTTCTGGATTTGCGTCGATTTCTGTTTTTCTTCGCCCTAATTACTTAACATCTTCTCCATTCCACCTTTCATCCAATGATATTATCTTAAATATAAAACATAATGCAAAAAAAAAATCAAATATACTGAGTATTTTTATGTTTGGGCAAAACTATTGCAATGTCC
>NW_018225937.1:0-4836 GCF_001263595.1 Phalaenopsis equestris | reverse complement strand
TCATAGATAACTTCCTTCACTATCAATGGATTGACGAAAGGGTGACCTAGACTACACAGCTTAAGGTTTAGCTCATTTCACTGTAGGGAGTCTAAGAGAAAAGAAATTCAATAATAGTGAAGAAAGTTATATAGAATTTATAAATTTGGATCTACATCCGCGGTTTGGGACCTGACAATGGCCCTTAACAAACGGCTCGCAGGGAGTCTAATAGAACAATTTGTGACGCTAAAAATTATGCTTTTAATGATATTTATAATAGATTAAATACTAAAGATGGTGAAAAATATATGTATTACTAGTCCAATAAAGAGAAAAAAAAAGTAAATATTTAACTCAAGTAAAGGGTATTAAAAAAGAAAATCAAAATGTGTTTTTCTTAGAAAAAATATTCAACATAGATGATTTAGTTATTTTGATAAACTTTTTAATATATTTCTGAAAATACAATCAACCTTAGTATTCTTAATATCGTTAATAAAAATAAAATATTTTATTTTTACAGTCGCATTAGTAAAAAAGAAGTTGATGAAGTTTTAATGAAAACAAATGGTGGAAAGTCTAAGGATCTGATAATATCCCAAGTGAAGTGTTGAAATAAATAGGAGATTGAGGGTTTGTTTGGGGCAGCTTATTTGGTGTGGTGGCGTTTTGAAAACGCACCTGACCTGTTTGGGTAAACTGCATTTTGGTAGCTTATGCGTTTTCAAAATGCTGAAAACAACGTTTTCACACCACACATATCTAGGAGCGGTGGCTGCTTTCTGACAGCAGTTTGACTTTTCCAAAAAAAAGTAAAAATTTGTAATAGTCACCGTACCTAACTTATCAACAAATTATTTTTAATCAGCTTATCAGCAGATTATCCAATAAGCTGCAACTGCCCCAAATAGACCCTGAGTATCTTGGTCCCCATTTTTAAAAATAAATGGGATGCATAAGAGTGTTCAAATTAAAAGGAATTAAGTTGATGTGTCGTACTTTAAAATTATGGGAGAGGTTAATTGAACATAGGTTAAGAAGTATTACAAAGATTTCTCATAATCAATTTAGATTTATGTCGGGCGGGTTCCCATTTTTAAAAATAAATGGGATGCATAAGAGTGTTCAAATTAAAAGGAATTAAGTTGATGTGTCGTACTTTAAAATTATGGGAGAGGTTAATTGAACATAGGTTAAGAAGTATTACAAAGATTTCTCATAATCAATTTAGATTTATGTCGGGCGGGTTTACTATAGAAGCTATAAATTTATTGAGAGGTTGATGAGCGAAAACTTGGGATTAAATTAATAACAAATATGCAATGTAACCCAAACAATAATGTTACTTTAATGAAAATAATTTATCTTTAAAACCTCTTTTAAACTCCCAATTCCCTTCTACATATAACTCCCAATTCCCCTCTAATAGAGTCCTAAATATCGATCCCACAGGGAAGCCGAAAATATATATAAGCTAGCTTTTAATATTCTATTCTTAAATTAAAATGAAAACAAAAATAAAAACAAAGTAAAGTACGAATTTTGAAGTTAAACTACTCAAGTGAAATGCTACTAACTATGTAGATGTACAACTACAACAGTTAAATTATAATAGATGATAAACTTTCAAAAGTAAAATTGTTGAAATAAAACAAAGGTTTTTGTTGACGAAAAGTTCAAGTGTGAGGAAACACCCTTCCACTTTACAATGAAAACCTTCCACTTTACAATGAATATATGGCTTGTGAAGAAATTGAAATCATTTAAAATATATATTTTAAAACCGTTTTGTGCCAAATTGGAGCAATCTTATTCTCTACCCTCTTCTGAGCGCTATTAAAATCATTAACTAATTCAGAGTTTTGTCTCAATTTCGTGGTTAGGATGGGAGGATACTGGCTGTCACTCCAGAACTCCCACTACTCCCTCACCTGAGGGCTAACATGCTCGCATTAGTTTCCAATCAACTGAATCAAATTGGGGATCCTAATCTGTCACCTTCAAATCTTCCAATTCTACATCCAACGAAGTATATTTCCCTATTTATTTGCACCCTATCCCATGGATGACATACCCTCCCATGAAATCAAATGTGATTCTCCCTTTGTTGTAGAATTCATATCCCCTTTTTAGAATATATGTTTCTCAACAAATTTTAACAATTCAATTGGCCAGATCGAAAAGTAAATGAAGATCGGAGTTCAAATCATCACAAATTATCGACATTTAAAATCGTAGAAAACAAAAGTAATTCTTCACAATACCATTTCTTCAAAGTAGGGAGAAGGATAAAGAGAATTCATGAGAATACAAATTATCGACATTTAAAATCGTAGAAAACAAAAGTAATTCTTCACAATACCATTTCTTCAAAGTAGGGAGAAGGATAAAGAGAATTCATGAGAATGATACAATAAAACACGGACTTCATATATAAAAATATGTTTACAAACAAAAGAAATGAAAAATACAACTTATCTCACAATCCTTCCCAAGTAAATCCTTAGAAGTTCTCTCCAAGTCTTCTCTCTTTACAAGCACTCTCAATTCTTTCTTAGAAGTGTAGTGAAGAAGTAATCTCTCACCTTCCCTCTCCTCTTACAACCCTAAAAGATAATCTCCAAACCCTTGACTTTCTCTCTCTATCTCTCCCTCTTGGTTCTCACGCCACCTATCTTTTTTGCCCCCCCTTTAGAAGTTCTTCTCCAATTTGATTTTATTTTGGGCTGCCTTTTCTGAAAAGAATTTCAATTTCTCTTCGAAATTCAAAAGTCAAACCTTTGAATTCAAAAGATGTGTCACTTTGATCCAAGAGTCAAATCCCTTGAAATTAGAATCTTTAAAAGTGTCTAGATGCATTGAATCACTTCATGGGGTGTTTAGAACAAGTGTCTCTTTGAAAATTCACGCATAATTTGTCTTGAACTGCCTTAATTTGAAAAAATTACAGCTGGCACATCAATTACATGTGCCAAACCCCAAAATTGGTTGTTTTTGCTCCAGATTTTTCTCCTTTTGTCATTTTTTCTTCAAATGCCTAAAAATGGTATACCGGCAACAAAAATACAAAAATACCTTTATTTAAAGTATAATATCACCAAAAATAGACATAAAAGGGTACTTGAAATAGTATATTATATTTGTGTATTAAAGGTTTGATGGAGAAGTTCAAAGAGAACAAAGAGGATCTATATATGATATTTATTGATTTAGAAAAAACTTACAATAAGATTCTAGGAGATATCATTTGGAGAGTTCTAGAGAAAATAGGTGTTGATATGACTTATATTCAAGTCATTAAAGATATGTATATTAGAGTTGTTACTTTTGTCTAAACAGAAGAAGGATTGACCAAGTATATTTGTATTTTAGTTGGATTACATCAAGGATGAGCTTTAAGCCAATATCATT
The DNA here is from genome assembly GCF_001263595.1 of Phalaenopsis equestris. Taxonomy (NCBI): domain Eukaryota; kingdom Viridiplantae; phylum Streptophyta; class Magnoliopsida; order Asparagales; family Orchidaceae; genus Phalaenopsis; species Phalaenopsis equestris. The sequence goes on along the minus strand of NW_018225937.1, from coordinate 1,443 downwards.
TTGCTTAAGTTATGGATGTCGTTACTGAACATTTATAGGAGGATCTATTTTGGTGTATGCATTTCACTGATGATATCCTTCTCGTGGATAAAACTAGAGAAAAAGCTCAGGAAAAACTTGAATTATGAAGGTCTACATTGAAGTCTAAAGGCCTTTGTTCGAGTAAAACTAAAATTAAATACATAGAATGTAATTTTAGTTGTAGTAGCTCTAGTGACAGAGTGTTGTAACTATGGGCGATCAAATTATTAAAAGGTGTGAACACTCTAGATATCTTGGGTATCTTACTCAAAGTGATGGTGATATAGATGGGGATATTATTAGTAGAGTTCAAGTTGGTTGGTTGAAGTGAAGGAATGTTTGTGGTCTATTGTGTGATAGAGAAGTACCGCTTAGACTGAAAGGAAAATTTTATAAGATGGCGGTGAGACCTACAATGCTCTGCATAAAACTAAGCTAAGTGTTGCCGAGATGAGAAGATTAGGTGGATGGGTGGCTTTACACTTAGAGACAAAATGTGAAATGAATATATCTGGATAGGGTCGGTGTAGCTCCAGTAGCGGACAAAATTAGATAGAGTCATCTTAGATGTTTTGGTCACATTAAATGTCGACCATCTGAAGTTCTGGTTAGGAGAGTATATGTTTCATATTGGACTTATGTTAATAAAAATAGAGGAAAAACTAGAAAGATTCGGGCATATTGTATATATAGGAAGACGTGGTCTTATTGTATTAAAAATGATCTTAATTTATTAGAGTTAAATGAAAATCTGACACTTAATAGGGCACAGTGGAGAAAAATGATTCATATAGCTGACCCCACTTAGTGAGATAAGTGTTTCTTGTTGTTGTTGTTGTTGTTGTTGTATGGTTTCTTCTTCTTATGCTTCTCTAAAATAATAAGAAGGAATTCAAAATTTTAGTGGTCATTGTGATGAGAGTTAAGTACTTCATAAAGCAGAAAGTTGTATAAAAGTTATGTAGAAGAATAAGAATGATAAAGAAGAAAACCTTAAAATTAGCTCCTTTAAGGAATTAATTATATATTTCTTCTATGATGATGAAATGCATTAAAAATATAGCTATATCAACATTATCATTCACAATCATTGGGTCACTTCATCAAGTAAGACTTCATTTTTTTTAATTCTATATGTGTTTTTAATTTTTTTTCAAAAAAAGATAAGAGAATTAAAGAACTAATGTATACTAAATACAACTTAAACAAAATTAATGTAATCATATCATTATTATGAATCAAATTAACGTCAACCAACAAATAATTCAACCAACTCATCGTACATTTGAAGTACCAGGGAATAAAATTATCGAAGTAATGAACTTCAAAATTCAAATTGTCAAGGCTATGGAAAAATCTTTTGGAAATTAAAACTATATTCATCAGCTAAGCTCACATTAACTTATATTCAAACATATGATT
>NW_018225936.1:0-364 GCF_001263595.1 Phalaenopsis equestris | reverse complement strand
TGAATATATCTTTTATTTTATTCATTTAATTGTTAGTGTATTAATTTTTATGTTGCGTATGCAAAATAAAGGATCCACAAGACTTGTGCCTTATGATGCGGAGTTAGAAGAAAGAAAAAAAATCAAAAAATAGAAAGGACTTGAAAAATTAGAAATGAAAATGGTAAACATTCAAAATAATAACTTAGAAAATCATCATAAATCTTTGAGGGACTAGATAAATCCTACGACAGATGAAATTCAATCAAGTATACAAACCCCTGTCATAGAAGCTGACTCATTTAAAATAAATCCAATTATTATCCAGCTATTGCAGAACAATCAGTTTTGGGGAACTCTTTCGGAGGATCCCTATTTACACTTA
>NW_018225935.1:4509-5537 GCF_001263595.1 Phalaenopsis equestris | reverse complement strand
TAAATGATGTACTAACACAAATAAATATTCACAATGCGAAACATTACAATTATATATAAAATCCAAGGGTCATAATACATGTTAAACGACACACATAAGTTTGATATTTTCTCAAACTTAATACATCAATTCAGCGTCGCAATCCAAGCCACAACACTCTAAACACTGAAAAAAAACATTTAATGCTCAATCTCAACTACACTGAGATCTAAAAGCAAAATTTGAAAGTAAAGCAAACACATAAGTTCAAATCAAATCACACATATAGACATATAGGTCGTAAAGTAAATATACTACTCCTCCAATTCTGTGCTTTTTTCTCCTCTGATATCGCCCAACGATTGAACATGAACGAAGAGGTTATAGAAGGGTCGGTATGTGAATTCTTCAGTAGAGTCATTGATTATCAATCCCATCTTTCTCATCAATCGCATCAAACTTCCACAAGTATTTAATAAAAAATACAAGTATTTAATAATGCTGCTAGAAGATTTAATTTCTCAGCAACGGCACCAAAAACTTGACAACGGTTGTAGTTTTGATAAAGATGTACATAAAATATTAAATAATGTTAAAGTCACACTTATCAATGCAAGTATACGTATCACTCAAGTAATACAAGGCTCTAATGGAGTCCTAGATATCGATCCCACAAGGAGTAATATTAGAGGCTACGAACTAGGATTATAGAAAGTCAATACTTAATCACAACAATATAGTTCAAATTGCTTATCTGTCACTATAGACAATTGAAATAAATATGTAATTTTAATAACTCTTAAATAACTAATTCTACTAATAAAGTTCTAATGTGAAATTCAATATATAAGAAAACATCATTCTCCTTGCCAAGAAAATATAGTGAATGGATGAAATGAAGCAGTTCAAATTGTGTTGTGCCAAATAGGAGCATACCTATTCTTTACCCTTTGGTCCAGGCATAAATAACATTGACTAATCTTATGCTTGATTACTAATTTTGCAGCTAGGCTGGGAGGATCCCAGCTCTCACTTCGAAGCTCCCACGG
>NW_018225935.1:811-1064 GCF_001263595.1 Phalaenopsis equestris | reverse complement strand
GAAGCAAGACTCGTCAAACTCAAGTCGCCTCTTTTGTTGTGGAGCCATTTCAATATAATCAAAATTATAAAAAAATTATAAAATATACTTCAAACATGCAAATAATGGCATCCAAGAGTGATTCTAAGAGTTCAAAACTAAATTCCATGAATTTCTTCCCTTTATAATCTTCACATTCTCAAAATTTATGGATCTTCTCAATGTGGAAGAAATTCATGGTGAAAATCAAATATTTTTAGTTTGGAGTGAAGCT
>NW_018225935.1:0-799 GCF_001263595.1 Phalaenopsis equestris | reverse complement strand
GTGAAGCTCTTACCAAGATATGATCAACTCTGATGTCTAAATGCTTTGAAATTGCCCCCAACTCCAAGATTTTCAAGCCCTAGATCAAACTTTTCATTTTAAAGAGGAAGGGGATGATGAATAGTGGCAGTTGACTGGTTAAAATCACGGTTATAGGTGTTTTTTCGGGATCTCACCATCGGTGGGGTGTTTAGCACCATCAGCGAGCTCTATTGAATTAAAATCCTAAGACTTGGGAAAGTCCGCCATCGGCGGCGTCGAGGGTCTCGTCGGCAAGCTCTATTGAATTGGTTTAATTTCTAGGTTTTTGCAATTTTGATCCATTTCAAGCCTCAACGACATCCGTTCAAGCATTCTAGACATAATTTTTAAGTGATTAAGTGATGTACTAACACAAATAAACATTCTAGATATAATTTTTAAGTGATTAAGTGAGGTTTACTAGTTAAAATCAAAACGGGGTTTAGAAGTGTCGCAGAAAAACTAACATCTCCGTTTTCTCTCATTTTCAAGTCTTCAGTTTTGTACGTTAAATATTGGTAGATTTCATTCATCAGGTTTCTTATCGGGACGAAGTTGGAATAATGGCAGACAGGAACATTCTCGATCATATATAACTCATTGATCTATGCAAGAGTAAAGGTTATCCATATACCTCACACATAGACGACTCCCTGGTTGATTCCATGCAAATTAGCATAAAATTCCATCACCACAGGAACAACTACGGTGGCTGTAGTGTAGCACAACACTTTCCATCCTCATCGCACAATCATCTCTTCAATTGTCGTCGATGGAT
>NW_018225934.1:0-6528 GCF_001263595.1 Phalaenopsis equestris | reverse complement strand
GTTGTTTAGAACTTAGTAGGAGATGAGAGTGCTGCGCAGAAAAGAATAGTATCTTGTGACAAACCTATGATTGGTGTGATCACTTGCCTTGCCCAACTAGCATCATGATAAGAACAAAGAATGAGTATACCTTGTTGAATAGGTAACCCGAGATCAAGAGTGCCCTTAATATATCGTAGAACCCATTTGAGTAGCTGAAAAATGAATGTTTAATGGTTCATTAAGATGTTGCGAGACTTGATTGATGGCATAATTGAGATCTAAAAAAGTTAGAATAAGGTACTGGAGGGAACCGACAAGATGCTTGTAATGTTTGGGATTGTCAAAAAGTTGTTGATCATCAGGCACGATTATATAAGTAGACGACAGTGGATTCGAAAGAGTATTGCAATTTGTAATATATTCTCTCTCAAGAATGTCAGTAGCATAATGTTTTGTGAAAGAAATAAACCAGTAGTATTGTGACTGAAGTTGATATTTAAAAGAGTAAAAATAATACCAAGATTTTTCATAGAAAGATTTATGTGAAGTTCTCGTAAAAAGTTCATCGATGCATGAGCTATTATTGCTAGTGAAAAATATTTCATCTACATATAATAATAGATAGATAGAAAGAAATTCTTGTTATATATAAGTAAAGAAGGATCATAGTGACAGTGAGCAAACCCATAGCTAAGTAAATGTTTGGTGAAAGTATTAAACCATTGTCGAGGTGCTTGTTTGAGGTCATATAGAATTTTTTTTTAATAAACACAAGTGATAAGGAAAGTTTGGATCAACATACCTAAGAGGTTGTTTCAAATAAAAAACTTCGAACAAAGTATCGTGTAAAAAAACACATTGAATCCATCAAGTTGAAGAACTTTCCAAGTATGATGAAGAACTACAATGAGGAAGATATGAATAGTAGGAAGCTTGGCAACCGTACTAAATGTCTCGTTGTAGTAAAAAACATGTTCTTGCTGAAAGTCTTGAACAACTGTCTCGCCTTGTACTAAGAAATAGAACCATTTGAATGTTGTTTTATCCTGTAATTCCATTTGCAGTCGAGAATTTTCTCATTAGGTGTTTAGGAATAAGATTCATACCACTTGAGTTTGAAGAACTTTTGACACTTCGTCCATAGTCTGTTCTCAATAGCTATGTTTAATAGCTTGGCTATAAGTAACGAGTTCAATGTCTTGTACTATGAGATTCATGTAAAATGATAAAAATTATTAATGAGGCAGCAAGTAGAAATAAATTCATCATTTTTAAAATAAAATTTATCTTCATCAACTACATGAGGGGACTCCTAAACTAACTCAAATCATATCATAATAATCCCTTCCTTTGTTACCTTTGAATTGCTATCACCATGTGAAAATCATACCTCCACATGTCATTTTCATAAATCATAATCATCATCGCCATTAATCTTATTAAACTAGACTTTATAAAATTTAAATGTTCATTCTCTATTCTCTATGTATAACTACCCCACTTATCTACTCTTTTAACATTAACTTTATGTATAACTCATGCTGTAATAAATGAAACATTTTTTTTCGTACATTAAAGAATATTTTTTTATTTATTGTTCCATAAAAATTTCTTAAACATATACAAATATATTAAATGAACTAATGGGTTATAAAATAATAAATATATTACACATTTATGAGATGCCACATATCCATATTTACTACATACCGCATAATTTTCATACATTTATGTGTCTATCACATAAAATTTAATATTTATATTTATAACCTATTGATATTAAGAACCTATTCTTGAAAATATGTGATAGGCCACCAACAAATTTCATCCTCTGACACGAATCATAAGGCATGACATGAATCTCGAGATAATATTTGAGCAAAAAATGTTTAAATCTTGATAAAAAGTTATCCAGAACTCTGATTTTATACAAATTATAGTCAAACTGACCGGCTCGGTGAGATGGACCAAATGATATAAAAGTTAGTTCCATCCGAGTCAGATCAAACTCATATCAAGTCATTAAACCACTTTCAGAAGTTCTTCGGACACATTTGAAAGGTCAAACGAATGTCAAATATGATAAGTTTATAATCGAATCATGCTTCTCAACAAGACAAATCTAACAAGCTCAAGATTGCTTAATTTTGACATCGTTAAGACACACAAATGTTCATAAAATGCAGACTAATCGAAGGAAGCACTTTGGACCTTCCGATCAAAATTATTCATATTCTTGCATTAACGACACCAAGAACACTATAAATAAACCTCTATCCCTCTCATGAGAGGGGGGGATGCCTTGGGAGAGAACTTGAGGCTTTGAGAAGGAGCTGAAGTCACCACCGCCGACCGTCGTCAACCACCGATGATCGCCATCAACCATCACCGACCACCTCCGATCGTCGTCAACCTCCACAGACCAGACGCCGTCAGTCAACGTCGCAACTTGGAAAATCTATTAACCCTCTCCCGTCTATGGAACAAAAGCTCACCACTACAATCCATGTGCCAATTATGACCAACGTGGTCATCAGCTCATGTAATTCCTAACTCTGGTCCCAATGGTCTATGGATATCACCACATGCTCACCATTATGATTCATATGCCAACAACGACCTACACGGTCATCAGCTCATGCAGTTTCCGACTTCAACCCCAACAGCCTACAGACGTCATCAATACTCACTCTAACGACCTACGTGGTCATCATCTCATACAGTTCCTGAATTCGGCCCCCGCGGCCTACGAACGTCATCAATATTTGCACCAAGGACTTACGTGGTCATCAGCTCTTGCAACTCTCGACTATGGCCCCCACGACCTACGAACGTCATTAATACTCGCCAACTACAGTCTACGTGATTCACAGTTCCCGCAACTGCTTACTATGACTTATCTGGCCAATCAACGCTTCTAGAGCAACCATCTACAACACTCACAATGGACTATCACCTACACAACAATCAATAATGACCTTGCAACTTGTTGTTATGAAGAACTGCAGCCAGATTATTGCTATGCAACTTTGTAATTCTATCTTCCCTATTTCATGGGAAGATTGGACCCGTGTACTCATCATTTATAGTGAATTATTTCAACTAGGCTGGACCATATGGTTTTTCCCTCTTTCAAGTGTTTTTCATGTAAAAAGTTGAGGTGTCTCCTTCTGCTTACTTCTCTTCTTTTATCTGTGTGTGTTGAATTCTCGTGCAACGCTGAGACGATAATCCATCACTCTACTGCTATGAATTTTCTGGCACGCATCAATATGTATATCACTTTTAAAAAGTGAGTGATATAATGACAATGATATTATTGATGTTATGTCAAGAATTTGAATGTTATATATGGAAGTATAAAAAATTTTGTATTTGACATGTAAATATATAAGAATTATGTGTTATGTATGCAAATGCCCTATATAGATAAATATAGTATTAAAACACATAAATGGAATGCAAAATTGTTGAATCCTGATTTGTCAGCAAATCACACTCGAGGAATATAGTGTAAGATAAGAGAGAGAGAAAGAGAATAGGAGAGATAGAGAGATGCACAGGGAATGAACTGTAATTAGGAGTAAGTGTGTAATTATTTATTCATAGAATGATCTCTTATTTATAAATAAAAGGGGTATAATATATGAAGTTACATTTATGCTCATGCTTTAGAGAGGGTTGTACATGTTATTATAGATATTTAAAATATGTTGGCCCATAAGCTAACTGCTTTAGTGCTCAACTGGCTGGATTGGTAAGGCATTGGTAGGTGTTGTTGGTCAGCTAAGCTTAATAAATACTCTAAATTGGCTAGGCTAGTGAAGCCTGTCGGTCGACATGGTTCGGTAGAGGCTATTGACCAATTGAGCTTGATGTTGTTGGTTGGTTGATCTTTGGCCGACAAGGGATCAATAAGATTGATTTGGTCAGCTAGGTAATATCTATTGGTAGGTCAGACCTGGTCGTCGACCTTAAATCCCTAATGTGAAACTCCTGTCGACAAAGCAAAGCTATACTATCGGGCAGAGGGTGAATCACCGTAATTCGATAGATAACTGCTCTTAGACGAAGAGATCTTGTGGATGACTAAGACTTATTTTATTGACTCTTGACGACGTTCAAGAAGACTCTGCAGACGAGGGGTTAGCTTCTCCCTTATATTTGTTTCATAGTGGGTAAAGGCTTAGATCACTATGTGATTCACTTTTGATCGAACTAGTCAGGTTCTAACCGTTCGGTTGCGTTAGTTAGCCTTAGCCTTAATGCATAAAGTCGGACAACTGGGCCCTTAGGACTTCTATGGATGATCCCTCCTGTGATATGTCTTTTCTCATCTGTAGCATCAAATCTCCTCGAGATTCGTGCAACCACTTTTCTAGTATAAGATATCCAATTAACCAAAGATTTCATCACCCTAAACCTTCTTTTAGGAAGATAAAGAAGATTAATAAAAGTTGCCCTAACCAAGAATATCAGTACTTAACTTACGACAACAATAGGAGATTTCATTTGCCACGTTTCGACAAGAGAGCACACTACTCCTCACAAGCTTCCATCTTGACCGTCCACTTAATTAATATAGCCAAATCATGATTTATAATCAAATCCATAATTAGTTGATTAATCCCTAGTTTAGCACCTAATAACCTACTCGTAGGTGTGGGCGCAAACTTCCCTTTTCTTGGGATGCTTAAATGGTCCTCTTCCCTTTATTCTACAGCAATCCTATGCTTAAAATATAATTAACAAATTTAATTCTTGATTTGGCTGCCAGCAGCATCAGTTGGCTTGATAGAAGGCACAAATCATGGCTAGATTTAATGAACAATATTACGTTGTACTGTTTATGACTGTTGGCACTTGGCAGGGTTGGATTGGTGATTTGGCGCACCAATTTTTATGCACGGATTTTAAAGAATAATATTTTAAATCGTTCACATACATACCAATTAATTCTTGCTATTTATATATTCACATCTGAACTTTGATTTTTATATTTATAACACGTAAATTTTGTATATTGCATAGAAAAGGTAATTATTTTAATTTTTTTTAAAAAAATTACATCTTTTCAAACATAAATAAAATGACATATACGTATAAATTGAACTTTAAGTGTATTTTAGATATATAAATACATATATTACTGCTATTATTTTTCATAGAATTATTTTGAGTTATAATCATATAACATCTAAATATCATATTCGATCTACAAACATATTTGAATCGATAAGCGAAAACGAGATAGGATCATAAATACCTCCAGCCATCACTTATACGAACAGAGTCGACACTCACAATCCACACGACAAATTTTTTGTTATAGATATTCTAAGTTTTTCTCACTCACAGCCCGATGGTGCAAAAAATTAAAATTAAGAGGAGCAAGCTTAGGGACCAAAACAGTAAGCATAGAATTGCCTACGTCCTCGGGAGCGAGCGGTGGTTTCACTATTTCAGAGAAGTTACTATACATCCCATAGGGTTTCACATATAAACAGACATATACAAACCCTCGGATAAAATTGCAATCACGCCCTCCTTCCTCCCAACTCCCTTTATTCCAAGAGACACTCCTTTTCACCAGGAGTCACACCTCTTCACAAGAAACTCCAACTCCCTAGATATGAGTCATACCTAACAATTCTCCACCTTGACGAATATCCAACACTTTAGGAGATATGCATCACCCGGTATATGTGTCTACCAAACAAATCTCCACCTTAGTGAATATTCAGCCCCTTTAAGAGAAAATTTCATGGAGATTTTTTATACCAAAGTGGGTTGAATATTCACTAAGATGGAGATTTGTTTGGTAGGCACATATAAATAGGTATTCGACCTATTTACTTAATCAACCATTTAAATATAAAATATCTAACAAATCAAACGCGAGCTACTTCGACAACCATATAACACGCCACCTTTAAATATGAAGTTAGGAATTAGACACGTAAATAGACCGGGCTTGCATGGGCACGTATGTAAAAGCCCCAAAAATCGCAAATTTGGCATGCGTGCATTGAAATGGGAGCCCGGCAAGAATGGTCCGCTTGTCAAATCATGGGTGGCTTTGATGACGCATTAGGTAGGAATTAATATTTGCCTGATTGCCTTCGGGCTAGTATATTATATACCTTAATTAACTAATTAATGGATAAGCCTCGGATTTCGTGCTAATTAATATTTAATTAGATGACAACTGCATTGAAGGGACGTGGCTTTGGCAAAGGTTGGACGTCGGGAGACAAGGGGGAGGACCATAGTGTCCCGGATAAGGATGCCTTGTTAATTAGATTAATTAAGATAATTATGTCATCATTGGGATTAGTCAAAGTAGGGGAAAGAAGGGGCTTCGGCATGTGAAGAGAATCAAATTAGGGTTGCACTTGTGGATCTTGTTAATTAGATTATTTATGGCTATTTTTTATTTAAATAAGATGAATGGGAAGGAGGATATAGTTGTAGATTATTGTGTATAAGCATATATTGTAGGCTTCAGTTAAAGCACCTAAATACTAAGCCAAAGTAGATAATAAA
>NW_018225933.1:0-436 GCF_001263595.1 Phalaenopsis equestris | reverse complement strand
ACCACTACAGATAAATTTTCATGATATCCCGATTGACAGCTTACCACCAAGACTGCCGCCATTAGGAGAGGTTCAATTTGTCCTCGCTTTAATGAGGAATGAGCCAACTTTGAGCTACTTTTGGAGGACTCTACGGAGTACGCTTGACACGAAGTTCTAGTTTAATTCAACAATATATCCATAGATGGTAGGGCAGATAGAGTTGGTTGCTCGCAATTCAGGATTCCTTCTCAGGTGTTTTGTGAGACAGTGCATTCGATAGTAGGATCCATGTGCTTCTAGAGATGCAGTTGAAAGTCTTTCATTCCCGGGAGGTTACGTCAGCTCTGTCATCTTCAACAGGGCCGACTGACTCCATATCATGAGGAGTCAGAAGCTTTGACAAATGAGTTTGAAGCTCCACCAACCCCGGTAGACTAATGAGGGGGTTGGGTAG
>NW_018225932.1:0-1732 GCF_001263595.1 Phalaenopsis equestris | reverse complement strand
ATAGGTTTTTGAATACTACGATGAAGTTCATCTACCGTATGGTTGGCATAATCTTAGATGTCTAAACTCTTGATGAATTTCAGCATCTTGATGAATTTTAGCATTTTGATTGTTTTGTTTGCCATTTCTATAATTTCTTAAGATTTTTCAAGATTTTTATTTTTTTTGGTTTTTCTTATATTCTCAAAAGTTCTTTTTAATTCAGAATCATAAGGTACTAGTCATTCAGAACCTGAACTATCCTTTAAAACCTGAACTACGCATACACTAACATAAAAAAAAAAATAAAACTAAACACACAAAATAAAATACTATAACTTAAAGTTTAAATAAGACTTTCTAAAAGTAAAAATTTACTTTCAAATCAATAGATTCTTTACAATTTTTACTTCACTACTCCGACAATGACACCAAATACTTGATCCCCGATAACTGCTTATATGCAATAGTATAACAATAATTTTGATTATATTTTTTACTTATATTTCTTTATTTCACAATAAAACTAAAAATTTGATCCTAAAGAAAAATAAGAATTTAACTTTTAATTTATATTGGGATACTACGAAAGTATATGTATTATAGAACTTTTTGATTAAGACCTGAATATCGAACACCATAGGAAAATTATACAACAAACTTTCTATTCAAAAAAGATAATTAATTAAACTATAGATATTTTCACAGTATTAAAATTCAAATATCTTTTTTTGGTATTTGTGATATTTTGACAAAACAATATGATATTTTGACAAAATAATAATTGATATTTTGACAAAATAATAATAACTAAAAAAGATAACTTGAGTTTATGTAAAAGAAAATCACTTGATATGAAAATATCTTTCTCCTTGTCATGATTCAGTAAAAAGTATAAGAATTCTGTTGTGGAAATATGCTAATTATGTTGTGCCAAATAGAGCAATTATATTCTTTACCCTTACTCGAGATGCTATAAAGAATATTGGCTAATTTAAAGTTTGAATTGTTCTAAAGACCGACTAGGCAGGGAAGATACCAGCTCTCACTCTAGAGTTCCCTCGATTCCCTCCACCTGGGGGCTAACATCTCGTATTAGAACCTAAAACAATAAACCAAGTTGAGCGCTTTAATCTAACCAAGTTGGGGGCTTTAATCTGTCACTTTAAGGTCCTCTAACTCTACACTATTCAAAGTATATTTCCCTATTTATTTTCACTCAATCATATGAACTACATTCTCATTCATACAACCTTATGTGATTCTTTCCAATTGTTGACTGAGACAATACCAGCTCAGTTCTTACATGTTCTCACAACATCTCACAACAAATTTTAACATCTCAATAGGCCAAATCAAGAAATAAATGAAGCACATGGATTTAAATCATCACAACTTCTTCCAACATTAAAGATTAATACTCTCCATAACTTCCATCCAACACATTAATTATTTATCATTTTAAGGAAAAAGATAAAGAAAATCACTCAAAATCCATGGAGAAAACAAAACCGCACTTTAGTTTAAAAGTAGAAATCATCGTCGAACCAACAAGAAATCTCAATTAAAATCAAATGTAGTTTAAAACAAAAGATAAAAACTTATCTCAAATCCTCCACCAAACTATTGAAGTTCCTTTGAATCTCTTCTCTTTTACAACACTGTTAAAGTAAACTAAAAACAAAAAGAAGAACATCAATTTGTGTGGTGCTTGAAAATCTCCAAAACTATCTCTCAAAACTCCTCAGGACTC
>NW_018225931.1:0-288 GCF_001263595.1 Phalaenopsis equestris | reverse complement strand
TTTGTACCCCTTTTTCCAATTTCTTGATTCGGTGCCGGATCACCAAAGACTTATCAGGAACTAAGAGTTGTACTGGCAGAGAATTCTGAGAAGATGGATCAACTATCATTGGCCATGTCATTTTCTTCTTCAAATGATGGGAATCTTTCAGTTGGATCCAAAGGTTTCCAAGGTAGCAGTACCTTTTCCCAGTTTTCATAGGATACTTGGGACTGACTATAAGTGAGAAAATTGTTGAAGGGTCTCCAAGCCTATAAGTTGATTCGTGAACGATCAGGCCTAAGACTG
>NW_018225930.1:0-370 GCF_001263595.1 Phalaenopsis equestris | reverse complement strand
CTTCTGAAGGTTGTCCCATTGTCTAAAATCACTCTGCGTGGTACACCAAAATGGTGAAAGATTTGAATATTGAAAAATTGAAGGACGTGTTGGGTTGTAACCTCTTGTAATGGCACTGCCTCTACCCACTTGGATAAGTAATATGTAGCGACAATAATGAATCTGTGTCTCTTTGAGGATGGAGGGTTTTTATGTCCATTCCCCACCATTTGAATGGCCACAAGACAACGGTTTGGTGTAGCACATTCGGGGGTCCGTGTAAGACCACCTCATGCACTTGGTCACCTTCTAGCTGTATCCATGCAATCAAACATCATTGCTGACAAATAATGTTTGAGTCTATTGATCTTCATTTTCCATTTTGGTCCTG
>NW_018225929.1:0-350 GCF_001263595.1 Phalaenopsis equestris | reverse complement strand
AATGATAGATGTGCAGAAAGGAGAATTCACTATGCACATCAATAATCGGATAGTTACATTTAATATTTCCAAATCAATGAAATATCCTACAAAAGGTAAATATGATGAATGTTATAGAATGGATGTGATAAGATATCTAAGTGAATGGCATTTCAAAATAACTTATGAAGAAAAATCTGAAATGAAAGAGTTGGAACACGAGCAAGAAGAGTAATTAGATCAATGTGAAGATTTTTACAAGGAATATTTAAATTATGTTCGAGAATGTTTTGAATTTTTGGACACGACATAAAAAGATATATCTTTTTGTCCATTGATTGAAAAACCTCCTGAGCTTAAGTTGAAGTTAC
>NW_018225928.1:0-549 GCF_001263595.1 Phalaenopsis equestris | reverse complement strand
GGGAGTTTAAAAAGGTAACTCCCGCCCAAAAAACTCTCAAAAACTGCCACTCGATCACAAGAAACCATCATCTCACCGGTCTCACCGTCGGTGAGGTCAATGGCGTCGTCGGCGTGCCTCTGTTTTACTTTTGTCTGGACTCTCGGGACAACCCACCGTCGGCGGCATCGATGGCACCGTTGCTGCCAAAGGTAAAAATTGCACAGTTTTGTTCTGGTCCGAATGCGTTCTAATTTTCTATTATGGATCCAATTTTTATGATAATTCAAGGGTAATTAAGAGTACTAGAGTTTATTACCACTAAATAATGATAAATTCAAAAAACAACTACTATAATCATAATAAAAATAAAGATAAATATGTGTTGCCTCCCATAAAGCGCTTGGTTTAACGTCGTCAGCTCGACTTATTCAGGTGTCATTCAGGTTGGTTGATCATTAAAACCTCTTTAAAATTTGGTATTTTACCCTTAAAATATGTTTTAATCTGTTTCCATTTACTTTAAATATATTTCTAGTTTTCTGATCTTCAATTTTAACAGCTCCGTAA
>NW_018225927.1:0-2148 GCF_001263595.1 Phalaenopsis equestris | reverse complement strand
CTGCATCTTAAAATTGCTAGAAAATATCCGAACAAATGAAGAAATTGTGCAATAAACTTTCAGTACATGCTAAAATTATTGAACTGATGGATATACAAGCAATTATCTTGAAAACAAATGCCATGACCATCTGTGTCTGGTTGGTTGTTGTAGATTATGAAACTTGTGAATCAAGTTTTTTTTCTTCCCAACACTTGTTGTGGCCTCTATTAAGAAAAAAATTATTCATTTTTTCTTTCCTAGGATTCTCTGTTGACCTTGAAACAAATGATCATGAGATATTTTAAGTATGAAATTAATATCAGAGTTTATGCCACACTAAGAGACATTAGAAATGACTGCATTTGTTTTTCACTGCTTGACGAAAAGCCAATGTCGCATCTCTCTGCCAGCTTGTGGCTGTTATGCAGTCCCAGTCAATGCTTCAGTGTTGCTGCCATGGAAAGTCCTTCATTGTAATGAAGCTAGGTTGGCCCATATTGTCCTGTTAGATCTTAAATTATTATCTTCAAGTTCAACAGAACATGCATCTTTTCTTCTCTTGTAAAAAGCAAGCTTGATATTCTAATTCACATATTTTTTTTTACTAGAAATTATTTCATCTGATGCATCCGAGACAACCCCATGGCTAATTAGTTTAGCTTCTTTTTTTTGTTACTTGAAGGGTGCCAGTTGATCCCCTTGAATGGCAATTATCTCTGGATACTTCCAATAGCATTGCTGCGTGTTTGGCTAATACAATAGGAGCAGCAGAATCTGTCCTAAGGGTTGCAGCAACTGGGCACGATAAGAGGCTATTTTTGAAGGTCTTTGCCGGACCCCTTGCTTTCCTTTACTGTTTCTATTTATTCTTGATGAAATTATTAATTTGTAACATTGAACTTCTATTTTGGGTTGATATTTTCTGTGATTAAGTGGCCACTTCATCTTTTCTTGGGGAGCGTTATTGGACTTTCATAGTTTTGCATTTCTATATCTTTGAGGAACTTGCTTGCTTACTATTTTACCAAGCTTATCATCCTGAAGATATCGTTCTTTTGGTAGTATTCATTGTCATATGAAAATAATTGAGAAGGGAGAAAAAGGAGAAAAAGGTAGAATATGATGAAAAAAGCAGAAGGGAGATCTCGTTTCTACTTTGGCAATTTCTACTTCAACAAGAAAGGTAGAATATGATGAAAAAAGCAGAAGGGAGATCCCGTTTCTACTTTGGCAATTTCTACTTGAACAAGAATTCATCTTGTATCATCATGAAAATATCATTCTAGAGGTAGTAACTGGCAATGAAAAAATGTTGAAGGAGATAAGTTATGAAGATGGAAAAACATGCTGGAGTTCTTTTTTCTACTTTATCAACAATTTTCCATTCTACCTACTTCAATATTTTTAATAATTATGTCAAGTTTCTATTTAGCTTTAATATGATGGATATGAAAAATGAAAACTAAAACCTTAAGCCTGACCTATATTATTTTCTGATAGAAAACGTAGAGCAATGATTGCGGGCTGGTTTTGCCTTCTTTTATAGTATAGTATAATGTCTATGCTTGCCAGAAAAATTTGAGCGGCGAAGTACCTCTATTTGTTTCATAAAGTAGAACAACGAATCGTCTCTACTCATAGTTTTTACATTTGCATGCATGTGCATATGTATGCATCTCTGTGCCGACTCATACACTTGTGTGTGGGATATCACTTTAACCTGGTTTGTGAGCTTTGCAACAAAAATATGCAAGGCTAGGGTGCTGTACTATCATTCGTAGATCTTTTGTATATACCGTTTAATTGAAAGGGGCATGATGAGAGAGTTCCACTGCACTGTTACTACCTTGGAAAGTTGTAGGCTCTCACATGCATTTTTAGATGTATTTTCGAAGAAGATAGGACTGGTCCTATGTTTTGAGCTTTGATTAGGAGAGAACCTTATGAATGAAAGGAAGAGTGAAATTGTGAAGACCTTTGTCTAGCATCCAGTTGCTTATACTTGCTCACTACGACCTTTGTTGTTCCTGAAAATTAAGTGGTAAATGGGATTGATTGAGAAAGATTTATTGTTCTTATAATTAAAAGATGCTATTTTGATTCTCGTAGATTTGATTACAAGGAGAGCATTCTCATTTGATGATAAAAAGAAAATGCTCAATTGGA
>NW_018225926.1:0-1028 GCF_001263595.1 Phalaenopsis equestris | reverse complement strand
AGACAACAAATGCTTGATTAATAATTTTCAAAAAATTTTTAGATATTTAAGAAGCTTACAATCAATATTCTATTTGCGGAAGCTTTGGAACAAATGCCAAGTTGTGTCAACAATATGAAAGATATATTAAATAAGAAGAGGAAGTTAGAAGCTTATGAGACTGTTGCACTTAGTGAAGAATCTAGTGCAATAATTGAAAAGAAGCTTCCTCAAAAGCTTGAAGACCATGGTAGCTTCAATATACCCTATGTGAATGGAGAAATATTTTATGGAAAAGCCTTATGTGATTTAAGAGCTAGCATTAATCTCATGCCTTTGTCCATTTTTTGAAGGTTAGACTTAGGAGAAATTTATTCCACTATTGTAACCCTTCAGTTAGATGATAGATCTATTACTTATCCTAATAAGTTTATCTTCTCTGTGGATTTCATTGTGTTAGACATGGAAGAAGATAAAGAAATTCCTATTATTTTTAGGAGACCTTCTCTTGCTACCAGTGTGTTATGATTGATGTACAAAAAGGAGAGTTGATCATGAGAGTTAATGATCATGAAGTAACATTTAATGTTCTAAAGTCAATGATATACCCTGTTAAAGAAAAACATTATAGGATGCATATTATTGATTATATGGTTACTAAACTTTATCAAGAAAATTGTAAAGTCATTTCTGAGGAAAAAAGATGAAGTGGTATTAGATCAAAATGGAATAGATAATGAAATTTGAAAGTGATTTTGAAGAAAATTCATCAGAGATAAATGTTGAGGATACTAATTATGTTCAAGAAAACTTTAAGATTTTGAATACTCTGAAAATATTAAATCTCTAATCCCTTCAACCGAAAAATCTTTTAAACTTGAGATGAAAGTACTTCCTCCACATTTAAAGCACATATTTTTATAAAATTCATCAACTTTACCTATTATAATATCCTTAGAGTTAACTAAAGATCATGAAGAAAAATTAGTGGACACGATAAGAAATTATAAAAAGGCTTTTGGTTGGACATTAGCTGATATTAAAGTATT
>NW_018225925.1:0-801 GCF_001263595.1 Phalaenopsis equestris | reverse complement strand
TTCAATTCCATACCCAAGAAAACAACATAAACGCGGACGTGGTTCTAATTTCATACATGCAAGGGGTTGTAAAAGAACAAAATAGGCACAAACAAAGCATGCACAACCAAATGGTTTAAGTAGGGAATAGTCAGGTGGCTTCCCAAAAAAATTTTCAAAAGGGGATAAATTTTGGAGAACTAAGGTAGGGACTCGATTAATGCTGCAGACTACAGTAAGAGCTGTTCACCTCAAAATTTTTTTGGGCAAGAGGCAGAAAGAAGAAGGGCACAAAAAAAATCAAGATTATGATGATGTTTTCGCGTTCAGCTCATCCATTTTTTTGTAAAGTGTGAGAACAAGAGCGTTGATCCAAAGTACCTTGTTGATTGAGAAATTAGAGTAAGAAAGAATCCTGATATTCCATAGAGTTGTCTGTTCAAAGAATTTTAATAGTATAAGAGAATTGAGTTTTAATCATATTAGCAAATGAAGTGTAAATTTTTGCAAAATCATATCAATTTTTCAAAATACAGATCCATGCAAAACGAGAATAATCATCAATAAATAAAACAAAATAACAAAAGCCATTGATTGAAGGAATAGGTGCAGAAACCCAGATGGCTGAATGAATTAAGCAAAAAGGACATCCTAAAATTGAATTACTAAGATTAAATGACAATTTTGGTTGCTTTGCAAGTTGACAATGTAAACGATTAAATGACTCAAACTTTGTAGATCCTAACAAGCCATGTGAAATAAAAGGTTGAGTTTTACTGGCTGAGGTATGACCAAGACGAAGATGTCATTGGTGAATAGAAG
>NW_018225924.1:0-6845 GCF_001263595.1 Phalaenopsis equestris | reverse complement strand
TACTTCATAGATATGAATCTCACTTTGGATCGAGTTTACAGAAGAGTAGGCTAATTGCATCAAGTCAGTTTTTTTTGTAGCGGTTCGCTCGAAAGCTCTTTCATCTCGTCTGGCTCAAGCTAGAATCATTCAACCGTCTTCTTATTTGCCTCATGGATCTATCAATTTTGGCCCGATGGTCTTGGCTTGTTTGGTCAGGTGGACCTCACTGTCTTCTGGTAGTGAGCCAACCTTTATCTTACATTTCTCTTCTCGATCATTAGATCTTCTTAAGATTAGTCCAAACACGTTTTTGATGTACATATTTTAGTTCTTTGATTCTCCTACTACTTGAAAGTGACGTTGCGATAAGAATAGAAGAATTAAATGAAAAAATAGATTTCATTTCTTATTTAATTAATAACTCTATAATTGAACTCTCTTGATTTCCACATTTAATTTCTTATAAATAGGGCATTAGAAGTCCTTCCTCATGCCTACTCTTCTCAATGTTTTCTTTTGTTTTCGTCGGTTGCACTTCATGTCTTTCATGTCATGATGCACAAGAAGAAGAAAAACCAGGGGGATGTGTAAGACCCGATCTGCCTTGCATATGGAGTCAAAAGGTTAGGATCTACTAGAGGGTGAAAAGGAAAGGAATCTTGTATTGTAAAAAATTCAACATTGCTGCTTGATCAAATATGGTTGTCTGACTCGATACTTGACAGCACGTAGTGGGAAACTAGGATGAGCGGCTTGAACCTTGATCTGCCCCCATCATCTTCTTTCTTTGTTTAAGGATTCTCGACTAGTCCGGCTACTTGGTTACTTTTGGTCCTCTTCCATTACTTCCTTCAGTCCTTGCTGGCGAGCCCATAAGGTCGTTTACAACATCAAATTAGCTATGGTTACTTGCTTGGTATAAATTGCATGCAGTCAACTCGAGTTTATCAAATCGAAAGCAGGCCCAATCAATCTAACAGTTGGACCCACCAATCTAATTTTAACAAGGATGTGACCTGAGTTATCTTTTCATGTGTTTTGGCCAAACAACTCAAAATAAATAAATAAATAAAAACGATCACGATCTGAGCCCTCTAACATAGTGTTTTGACCAATACGCTACATCCGGTGGTTTGACCAGTAAACTTTATTATATTACAATCACGATTATAGTCTATATGTTCTCAAATGACAATGCTTATTTGAGTCTTGAACTATATGATATACTTCATAGGGCACTAGACCATATGTATGTTAAGAGTAATTCTAATTAGTCCCGTTCGACAAACATCAACCCCAAGTCTATAAGATTCTCTTGGATCAACCAATTCATTGTTGCTGATAAGATTCCTTCTATCAGGATAAGTCAACTACCTCTTCTAATTAAGTAGACCATCGATCACAAAAATCGAGATGACAGAACTATGAAATCTTGATCGACTTCGTTATCATTTCCCCCACAATTCACTATATTTTAAAAGTGATAATTTTATAATTTAAATCTTAAATTTATTGTTATTATATGCAAATTATGAATAGTTAATATCTAATGACTAGTCTTAATCAGAAGTGTTTTCTTATTATCGAGAGAGTAATTAATCAAGGGTTTATGACTATAAGAAACCTCAAATCCCATATCATAAAGTCATTGTAAAATGAGGGCGAAATCTTTGGACATGTCTTTTTAGCTATCTCATTTGCATTCTAAACATTTGACCCTAACCCCATGATAAACTCTCCGATTCTTCTTTTTGAGAGAGCCAAAAGTGTCAAATTTTCAAAGCCCACAATAGGATCATGTGATTCTTGCATTATGATTTGGTGTTTCTTTGCTGCAATAAGCTTAGGTTTTCTCTTGATTTAGTTTATTTTATTTTTTTAAATATTTAAAAATATATTTGTTTAGTTTATCTTTTATGTGTTTTTAGTTTTTATTTTTATAAATAAATTACCATATTCTTAAAGACGCTCAGGACAATTTTTGATATTACGAGTATTTTTAAAATAATATTTCTTTATTTTTGGGGGTTGACAAATATTATACCCAAAATCTTTATATTATAAAATGTACACCTAAACTTATCTATTTACATTCAAAGCACCCAAAAATAGCATACTTTTTAAGAGATAACATTTCCTGCTAAATTAAATTGTGCTAGCCAGCTTCACCCACATGAAAGAAACCCTCTCGATACAGTCTCAGCTAGAGCTAGTTAGGCAACGACGGGATCACGACATACAAAGACCTCCAAAGCTCCCTTCTGCTTCAGGTTAACTCATACCTGAAGCCATTGAGAAAGGTAGCCTTCATCTTTCTCCCACCACTTTGTTGCGCTCTTTAGTTCCTCTAAATTCATGGAATTGAAGTAAAACATTGAAGAAACTTGATTTAACATCCAGTAGGACTTGAAGATATCATTTTAGCTACTTGGCAGGATTTAGGATAAATACTATTTAAATCCTGCACAAATGTGATTTCTTTATTTGGGTGCTATGTATGTAATCTCCCTATTTTTAAACTATTAAATATATTTTTTAAATTAAAAAAATAGTTTAAATAAAAAACTAAACATATATTCAAATGGCCACTTCCATTTAGGATCATTTTTATTTTTATTTTCAATATTTTTACTGCTTTGTTTGTATTTGATTTTAAAGCAATATATGTTAATGATGATTATTTTTAAAAATAATAAAAAAATCAAAATGTTATTTTTATTATTTTTAAACGTAAATCAATTTAGTTTTAAAAATAAAAAAATAAAAAAAATAAAAAAAATATTTAAAAAATACACCAAAAACATGTGTTCTTAAAAAAAAAAACAGAACAAAAACAAAAGTGGCCCCAAACAATTAGGGCTTTTTTGGGGTCACTTTTTTCCTTTCAATTTTCTATTTTATAATTTAATTTTATTTGTATTTTTATTTGTAAATAAAACATATTTGTTGTATTTAATTAAGATATATTTTTTAAATACTTTAAATACCAAAAACATTATTATGACTGTTTTAAACAACATCTGAATTTACTGGACGAAAAAAATGTTAAAAATTTATTAGGCAAATATATTCTTCAAAAATTAAAAAAAAATAATCTAAATAAATTCCAAAATAACTTGCGTTCATATGGTTTATTTTCACCTACTTAAATTTTGCCCGACATAGTGTTTATTGTTGAAAAAGCTTCCTCATACTAAAGAAAATAGTGTCCCCATTCATATTGGAAGTGATTTTATCAAATAAGGTTATTTTGCTCATCCGATAACTCTGTCAAATTCAGGCGTTCACCACGTTCGCATAAAGGCATTATTTTGTCTTACTTATTTCAACACCTAATAAATAAAATAAGCCAAAGTTTAATATTTTTGAAATGATGTGATTTAAGAGTTGAGTGGTATGCATGTAAATTTGAATATTTAGGTGTTAGAAGACAACAACATCAAAATAAGAGCCAGGCTACAAGAGTCATATGATAATAGTTGGACTATAACAATTGCTAGTATTTATCAGCTGTAATTGTTGATAATGTTGACCTTTAGCTTTCATCGTCCTTCCACTTTTTCTTGTGAAAAATATAAGTAAATTGTATATATTTTTTTGAGACGAGCATTTTAATAAATTTAACCTGAATCTCAAAAACTCAATTGGACAGATTGTGTTGATTCATTTAATCACAAGTCATTTTTTAATAATTCAGTATCTTAATAAAATTAAAATTAAATAGACTTTAGCTTATTGAAATTTTTTAATTTGACTATAAGCACGACAAATTTAGAGATCATTTGGCTTTTCAATTAATATTTTGAAGCTTCCTATTATACATCAAATGCTTGAGTCCATATCATTTGGGCTCTAATACTTTCATGTCACAACTCTATATATACAAAGTTGAATTTCACCTGTTAAAAAGTTAATAACAATGACATTCTTAGTGTAATATTAAAAATTTGAGTTTTATCCTTGTAAATGTGAAAGTATAGGAATCAGACATGTAAATACATAAGAATCATGTGTTGTATTTAAGTTCCCTAAAAAAGTGAAATTTACATAAAATTAATTATTCAAATATATTAAATGTGGTTTTTTTAAAATGTAACAAAAAGCTCCACCACTATGACAAATCTTCAACTAAATATTTTTGGATCTATCACATCATTTCTAAGTATAAGAAATACTAACATTTCCTCACTTCAGCTATCACAAGGAATAGGATTATGTAAGAAAATAACATTTATGCTGGAGAAAAATATATTCTTTAATTAAAATCTGATGTTTTAAAGTATTACCGCCTTGCAGAGATAGAGTTTAAACTAAATAGAGCGACTCTTCCATCTTTTGCATCTTCTAAAATCTTATTTGCCGCCTTATGTTCCTATTGCCTCTCCAGCCCTTTCACAAAACGGTGGAGAAATCTTGGAGGCGCACATGGGCAAGGCGGGCAGTTAGATGAAACGATGTGATGAAGGATGGAAGCACGTGAAGAAGGAAGAGATCATGGTTATGAAAATGGCTGACTTTGTGGTGACGTGGTTAATAGAGGAGCCGGCGGATGGCTTACTCGTATCGGTGACGTGATTAATCCCATCAAAATATTTTCCACATATTTTTGCATCATCCTACAGGATATGTTCCTATTCCCATAAGCTAATGTGATTAACTTAGTTGTTTCTATTATTATCTCTTCTGAGATTCAATTCATTATAAGTTTTAAAAATCATGTAGGAAAAATGAAATGTAAAAGAAGATTGAAAAGTTAATCATCACCGAAAACCAATTCGTTCATAGCCAAACAGAAAATTTCACACCCATCAATCTTACATCCCCGCTCCATGGAAGACAAAGAGGGTTGCTCTTAAACACACAAACAATCTCATTTGAATAAAAAAAGAGAATTCAAATACATAAGTTTTGAAAATAAATATTACAATCCACATATGAACTTTAGAAAAAGACTTATCTCCATTCTTCACAAATTGAGAACAGATGTAAATACAAACAATTACCTCTTTGTTTCTCTTAAACCTCACACCTTCTTGTTCAAATGTTGATCTACTTCTAACCTTCTCTCCACTTCGTCTCTCAGAAAATGATAGAGGAAAATTGATGAAAAGCCCTGGTTAGTTCGTCGACATCCTTTTTATATATTGCCCAAATGAAAAGATGCATCTGTCCATTAGAATTGCCAAAACTTCTTATGGTGCCTAGGCGCCCAGTGACTGGTGCCTAGGCGACACTCACTTGAATAATTTTTCATCGGGGACCGACGCCATGGTGTTGCGATCGCGGAGCCTAGGCGCCATTAACAATGCTTAGGTGCCCAAGGGGAAGAGGCACTTTTCCTTCTTCTCGGCATTTTGCTCAATTTGGGGATGGACTGACGCCTTGGTGCAACAGATCTGATGCATACGTGCCAGTGTCCAGATTATATTTTGGTTATTTTTATCCAATTCAATCCATTTCGATTATTGTTTATCCCCTTTCCTTCTATAACCAGTAAAAAAAAAAATTCCTCAAAATGCACTACAACTATTAAAAAAACACAAAATACAAGTAGCAACAAGTAAAAAACTATCAGCAGACTTGCTCTCAATGTAAGGTCTTAAAATCCGTAATTAAAAGTTACTCTTAATTCAGAAAAACAACACTTTTGTTGAATAATTTTATAAATAAGGGTTAAATACTAATTCACTTGATGTTTTAACAAATAAAGTTGTTGCGTGCTAGATAATTCACGACAGTAAAGTTATATTAATGTCTTAGCATTGTTCAAGAATCGAAAACATGCACACAGATAAACTAAGAGTTCATAGATGAGAGACAAGGGGTTTTTAAATGTAAACGTAAAAGAGTTAAAACTATAGGGCCTAGTATAGTTGAAATTATTTCTGATCCTTAAATAGCTAGAAGCAATATTACACAAGTGGCGGTTATCGACGTAATTTCCCCTAGTGAAGTGGTAAAATATATTTGGAAAGTGGCGGCAACCTGTTTGTTGTGAAGAAAGGCCGATGATAGAGGTCGTGGGTCAGGAATTTGATGTCAGTGTTTTCGATAGCAACGCCCCGATCATAGTGGTCTGATGGCGATGACGATGGTGGTTGAGTCTGATGGAGGAAGTGACCCGACGACGATGTTTAGGTTGCAGCGACGATGATGCTTCAGTGGCTAGTCAATGGTGGTCCAACAATGACAGCGCTTTGAGGACATTGGTCCGGTGGTGGTGAAGGTGGTGGCCTAGCAACTGTGGTCTGGAGACAACAATGGCTCGACTGTGGTGATCCTAAGATGATGAAAGTAACGACCAAGCAACAGTGGCCCGGTGGAGGTGACAATGATGACTGGGCTTCAGTGGTCTGGCGATGGCGGTAGCTAGATGACGGTATTGTGACAACGTAACTAGACGTAACTATGGAGGTCGAACAATGCTGGTTCATTAGTGGCGGCGGTGGTGGCTGGGTAACCACATTCAACAATGGAGGCGATTGAAAATCGGCAGTCAAGTGGTTATGATGATTGTGTAGTCGAATAGCGGTGGTCTGGCAATGGCGATGAAGGTCGGATGATGATAGTGGTGTCCGGGCGACTGTGGTCTTGTGTTGTTGGTGTCCAGACGATAGTGGTCTGATGACGATGAGGGTGGTGGTTGGGCAATAGTGGTTCGATGTTGACAGTGACCGGACGAAGGTGGTTTGATGATGGCAAGGATACTGGTCGAGTAACGGTGGTCCAACAATGGCAGCGACCTGATGACAATGATTCAGTGGCAGTGACAACGGTGGCCAGAATATGGCCGTCTTTCATTATATAAAAATGTGGTTACAAGTTATGTCATAGATGTTGAAAAGCAGAAGACAAAAATAAAG
>NW_018225923.1:0-289 GCF_001263595.1 Phalaenopsis equestris | reverse complement strand
ATTAAAATAATTATAATAAATAAATAAATAAAATCGTGGAATTTTGGTTAAGTGTTTCTCTATCCTGAGGGGACCTCTAGTAATGTTCTCATGAATAAAAACTTTATTTTTGATAAGTTAAGTAAAATCAACTTCGGAAGTATCAACTTCGAAAGTACTACTTTCTAAATTTAAATTAAATTAAATTTTGAAAACCCACATTTTCTCATTCGATGTTTTCATTAACCCATGGATAGGACAATCTAAATTCTCAGATTGATTTGATTTTTTATTAATCAGTTATGAAGTG
>NW_018225922.1:0-505 GCF_001263595.1 Phalaenopsis equestris | reverse complement strand
TTATACTGTTGCATATAAGCAGTTTCGGGATCACCCTCCACCTCAGCAAGCTTTTGCACCCACCAACCAGCCCTGGTGACCACCATGGCCATGGCTATTTAAACACCACCCCTTCATGACCATGGGAGAGATCATCCAAAAACCTAGAGGAAACTCTGCTAAATTTCTCCCAGAGACTCTCCCAGCCTTCCTGAGCTCAACCCAGCCATTTTTCAGCCACCTCCACCACTGCCTGAGCCCAATTCCAGAGCCCAATTCTAGGGCATTTTTTTGTCATTCCACTAAACTCCACTAAACTCCAAATTAAAGTGACCTTAGGCTTCATTAGAGCTTAAGGAGAAGTTTCCCACTCAAGCCCCATCATTTTGAGCTCTTCAACCCACTGTTAAACCAAGGCCGCACCACCCTTTGATCAAACTCGTGGTTAGAGTCAACCTCAGCTCAAATCAACACTTTGAGGAGGATTTTTGGACTCCGCTGATGCTTCTACAAGCACCCAATTGAG
>NW_018225921.1:4045-6482 GCF_001263595.1 Phalaenopsis equestris | reverse complement strand
GATTTGGTTAAGAAATGAGTGAGACATCAAGGTTTGAAAATGAACGGTTCTCGGGTTAGGGCATCGGGGATGATGACCACGCATTGTTGGATCAGGAGTGTATCGCACGGACGGCTCAGATTGTGCCTAATGGAGAGACGGAATGAAAAGGCGGGATGCGTGGCTGCTGACGTGGAAGACAGTGTCAAATGGGAGCATGCCACATGGAGCTTCGAAGCCTCCTAGGATGAGCTGGCCGCTACATGCATAAGTAGAAAAATAGGGCATTTTTTATTTAATTAAATTCAGAAACTTTAAAAATCCATAACTTGGTGTAGAAAATTCATAAAAATAAAATAAAAATACCCTACTACTCAATGAACAAAGCAAAAAAACATGAATAAAATATTAAAATTATTTACCATTTATTTTATTTTTAGTTAATTAAATACTCCATAGAGTATTTTAATTATATTTAATTAAATAATAATCACCATAGCATGAAATTTGGGGGCCTTGTTATTCATGAGATTAGAAGTGTTCTCTGATTTTTCCGAAGTCAGAGAACACATCTAACAAACCCTCCCCCCTAATTTTCAAGGTGAATTCCCTATTTTTGTTTAAAATAATTATGTAAATTAAAATAAAAATCCGAAAAATATGGGATTTATTTTGGTGGGTTCCCTGTAGCCAAAGGACTTTATGACAATTATAAGAGGGGATTGAATAATTATGCACATTATCGTGGATAATTAAATAATTAAAAGTCATAAAAATTTTAATAAGAATAAAAATTTGAAATCCATTTGAAATTAATTATAAATTTGCAAAAAAATTTGAAATCCATTTGAAATTAATTATAATTTTTTTTATAATTTGCAAAAAAAATTATAAAAATTGTTCTACACTGTAAATAATGATCATTTGAAGCCTCTTTAAAAATTTGAAATCCACTTGAAATATATTTAGTATCAAAGTCTACTTTTCAAGGTAAATGAGATTTTTGCAATACAATATTTATAATAAATAAAACATAATTTGGAAAATTATGAAATTTGGTTTTGAGTGTTTTTTATGATCATGGCGCCTAAGAAAAATAAAATTGATATTAAAATAAATAGTTTATTTACTAAGCTAATTTTTAATTTAAAAATGATTAAAAATAATTAAAAATCAAAAAATATAAAAATACACCAAAATGTCACAAAAATTTTCCCCGATCACTTCAGACCTTTTAAAATGTTTTTCCTAATTTTCTAAATAAAGTTACGTATTTTTAAATACCAAAAATGTACTTTCCTAATTTTTCATTAAAATAATTATAATAAGTAAAATAAAAATCATGAAAAAATAAATTTTGTATCTCTAAGTTCGTTGGACTTATAGAGATTTAAGAAAAATATAAAAAGTGATTTTTAAAATTAAATTATATTTTTCATTTAATTAATCACTAAAATCAATAAATAATTATAATTATTAAAACATAACCAAAAAATAATGAAATTTGGCTCGAGTGGCCCTCTGACCTAGGTGAACCTTCATTAATTTTCTAAGAACAAAAACTTTACTGTGAATAATTAAATGAATTAACATTGAAATTCCTTTGTCTTGAGCAAAAAAATATTTAAATTAAATAAAAAAATAAAAAAATCATAATTTATCCTCTAATATTTTAATTGTCGCATG
Organism: Phalaenopsis equestris; assembly: GCF_001263595.1. NCBI lineage: Eukaryota > Viridiplantae > Streptophyta > Magnoliopsida > Asparagales > Orchidaceae > Phalaenopsis > Phalaenopsis equestris. The sequence continues at coordinate 4,817 of NW_018225921.1, read as the reverse complement.
ATTGGGGAAGCATAAAAACTTCAAAGTCATTTGAGTTCAATTCAATGAGTTATGAAATGGAGAGGGCCCTAAGGGCAAAAGGAAACTTTTAGGGATTTTGATGCCCTAATTAAATTTTAGGTTAATTCATAGGGTACATGGGTAGTTTTGATCATAATAAACTCCTTTAAATGATTGAAGCATGAGGAGTTAAGTGGTAGAAACCAATTTGTCACCTTTTCTGTAATAAGGGTAAAAGTGTAATTTTTCTAAATTATTGTGGCTTGGAAGTTAACCCAATCGTATGATTCTAAAGTCGTGGGTTTAAGCTAGGAAGATAATAACTTACTTATTTGAAGCCTCTAGTTAGTGATAAGATGATAAATGTGATCTTTCAATGAGAATTGAATTTAATTTAACTTATCATTTTGATTATGTCAAACTTACCCGAGATTGGATTTAAGGGTTTAGTAGTGAGCTAGGCTTTATTTAAATTTTTCTAATGAGGTTTAGAAAAGAGGAACATAATTAATCATCAATACCCTTAAACACCATAATCCCAACTTTAATCACGAGCATAAAATCCTTAATGACTTGAGCTTACCCTTAGGGGCACTCATTTACATAACTCTTAAATAAAACATCAAGTGAATGTCCGAGTACCCCACTCTTGAAATAATTAAAATATTGAGGTTTGTTAAGCACAGGGTAGATTAAACCATTGAATTTAAATTTAACTTTGGATGATAAATTTAACAACATAAAAAGTTCAAAGGAACTCAAAAGGATTAAA
>NW_018225921.1:0-3009 GCF_001263595.1 Phalaenopsis equestris | reverse complement strand
CCGATCTCATTGAAAAGTCCTATCCTTTTAAAATCCTTGAAGATAATAGTTCCTGGTTTTTATCGAGAGTTTTCTTATGTGACTTCGGTGATCTAAGATGTAATTAACTATATAAGCTTTCCCTTATAGGAAGCTCGTCCGAACCTAGCTTAATATAAACCCTATTTAATTCTTCATATTAAATAGGTGAATTTGTCGGCAAATAAAACAGTTTTACAGACCAAATGGATGTCATATATTTCTTAGTTTATTTGATCTAGCCTCATCCTTCGGAATAGATACAAGGTTTGAGGTATAGTGCTCTTTCGTTTAAGCGGTGAAAAGTATGGGGTCAGTTTGATTTCATATTTTTCTAAAACTATATATATGTAAATTAAAATTTCCTTCTGAAGCGAGTGACGGGATTTTGATTCCGGTGGCTGACAGCTTCTCACAGGCAACTCCTCCAACAAAAATAGTGCTGACAGCTTCTGGCTACTCCGCTTGGGATAAGCTTTTATCTCCATTTTAAATAAGTAAATATTATCTACACACATTGGTAATGTGTTCATATCCCTCTTAGACCAAATTACTCTTCTTCCGTTGACATACTTTACCCATTTCTGTCTTAAGAAAGTACGACCAACTCTTTGGACTTCAGAACTATCTGTTCAATCACCTTTGAACGGAGGGATTCAAGAGGCCATTAAGGACTCTTTTAATATTCATGTGAGGTCGGAACCCCTATACCTATTGGTGTGTTGGTGGACTCGTTCCACTCTGGGCATTGTGTGTGAAAAATGGGTCTCACACTGGGTCCTAAACACTTCACATATCCTTTTCGACTTTAATTTGATATTTTGCAAATTAAATCAAATTTTTTTTTTCTGCGCGTGCTTTAAATTTTTCTTATATTAATTAAATGTTTTATACTTTCAAATTACCTTTTTCAATAAAAATTTTTAAAAAAAAATCCCCACAAACTAAGACTTACCCGGTCTACAGATCAACCTCTGTTGGTTTTTAGTGTTTACACTAAGATTAGAATGTTTTGACCATATAACTAACCTCAGAGCAAAGCTACTGTGATGGCCTACCTAACACTGACTTTTTCTTGCAACTTGCTGACAAGCCATGAAGCCCACAATGTTGCTCCTACCATTAAGTTCGGAGCCAGATTTGAAGATCTCAAGGTTATCCTCGGGAATGCCCCGTTCGTTGTGATGAATGTCACCGCTCCAGAAGTTCATGAGCCGTCTGCTGAATTCAACCTGAGCTGTCTTCAGGACTTCCCCTATTATCAGAAGGCCAAGAATACTGCTGCCGCCCCAGCACCTACCAAGCCTGCTGTTCCCGCTCCTGCTAAGGGGAAATAGCTAATGATCATTGAAGATCTGATTAAAGTTATGACCGTCCCACAATCATTGTTTGAAATCGGATCAAGTTCAAAGACTACGCTGCTAACTCGAACTCAAAGGAGAAACCACAATAGGAGAGTTCGAAGGGCCACTAAAGCTCAGGCTCCTGAGGAGATACCCGTTAAGAAAGATCCTCACCAAGACGAATCAGGATCACCTGAAACATATCCACTTATGTGGGGAAGTAGATTCCATCCTTTAATGGATATTGATGGGTACGAGAGTATCTGAAAAAATGCTGCTACATTACCATCGCTTCATGTATAAGGTGTGGAGAGAAAGAAACTTGCTCCTACCACCCGAGTCAGTTCAGTTTTTCAGAGGCTAGCCGCCAAAGAAGGCTATTCAGTCAGTAAATTACTTAAATGAGTGGGGCATGCAATATGCCCTCATATTAAAAAACGTTAAATCCACCAAACGATCTCAAAAGTCAACTAAAAAATTTGCCTACTCACATTCCTGTCTGGTTCCACTTGGGAAATAGTAATGATACCGCTATTTTTACCACCAATTCTTCCGCTACTAGGACCATAGGTCGTCGGCCGGTTAAGTTACGACTGGGTCCAAGAATTTTGCCAATCAACCACGACAAGGATGTTCTTAAAATTGCAAAGGAAAAGATGATGAAAATGCCCAGTTCTGTAGTCGGTCTGCACCATGGGGAGCATACTTTTCCTCAACATACTGATGTTTCTGCTAGGACACTTCGTCCTGAGATGTCATCGTCAAAGAAAAAGGTGTGGATACCCAAAGTCACTGTACCGATACAGTCACAGTCGGGTAAGTCCACAGGGCAAGAGCATGGAATGAAGCTAGGTTCCGAAGTATCTGACATTATCATAGAAATTTCCAGTAAAATGGAAGAACAAGAGGACGAGGTCCAAGAGGGTCCTCTAGATGTTGAAACAATCAAAGAATCAGTGATAGAAGAAAAAGTTGAAAAGCTCAAGGCCAAGATTTCCCTCGAGAACATGGAGTTTCCATTAACAACAACGATGAAGATTTTGACTATAATCCCTCAAAGAAGATTAAATGGATGTCCATGTCATTGAAACCAGAGCCGCTGCATCTGCACGAAATGCTTAACCTCTTGTTAAGGAAAATGCCATAGATGAACTGCGTAGAGCTATCCTCCTAAGGGATGAGCAAGTCAGCCAACTGTAGAAAAGGATAGAAGAGATGGTCGCGGCCATGGCCGCCATAGCTACAGTTCAAGGACAATCTCAAGTACCACAGTTAGCATCTCCAGAGGTCAACCAACCGGAGATAATACACATTACAGATGAAAGAAGAGAAGTTGCCTTAGCCAAAGAAATGAGCAACGAAAGAAGGATTCTCCATCGGGCGCCAAGCCAGAGAAGGAATTTAAACAAATGGTCAAGCAAGTTTGAGAGGCCTTAAACAATATAAGGGTGATGCATTGATTTTGAATTGTAGACCTTTCCCGGATGAATTCAATGCCGTACCCTTCTTTAAGGGTTTCGTGTCCCCAAACATCAAGACATTTGATGGGACTGGAAATCCCAGACAGCATATAGCACACTTCCGAGCCAGTTATGGCAACACAAGAAATAGCAAAGCTTTAATCTTCCAATAGTTCATCAGCAGCTTG
>NW_018225920.1:1084-2793 GCF_001263595.1 Phalaenopsis equestris | reverse complement strand
CCTGTTGGATCATCATCTGCTCCATAAGTTCTTGATTAGTAGGGGTACTAGAAGTAGAACTTGAACTAGATGGAATATCCCTGGTCCTACTTTCAGATCTCCATCCAACATGAGATTCATAAGTCTTTATATTGGCAGGCCCATATATGGGCAGCCCCAATGGGTTTTAGAGGTCCCATCCTCTCCTCATCTGCTCTAAAATCAACTCCTGCCTATTCACATAGTGTTAAGATCAGTGCAGGGTGAGCTAAACCACTAGTGGTCTCTCTCAAAGTAATAGATCGAGTGTTCCTATAAATAATAGAGCCTACATCTATCCTCATCACCTGATGGATACAGAAGTTCAAGATGGCTCTATCCTTTGTAACTTCATGATCCTGATTTTTTATATGTAAGGATTTATGAAGTTGACACCGCACCAGCGCCAAAAACTTGATTTGTGTACTAAAAGTGAGGTTTAAACCGTTTTTGAAGGCAAAGATCAGCCTCAGTCCTGACATCTCCTCCTTAAATTAACAGGGAGACATCAGTGAGCTGGAATTGTTTATGAACCAGAACAAAACATAGTTCAATTAACGTATATTTTATCTTGTTAGTATATATGTAGAAAAGGACGGATGTAATATGCAATACTAAGAATTTTCATTAAATTTTGATATTGATAAAAAAAAAATTATCTGGTCATAGACTTTTTAGGCCATATAAATAATAAATAACCTAGGCCATATAAATAACCCTAGAACTATCTGAAGTTCACAAAAATTTTCATATGTACGCGGCAAACTAACAGCCGCAAGCGTCGTCATATCGCGTAGTAGGCCTTTACGTATCGTCCATTTATTGGAAGCATAGGCCTTTCTCCTCGAGAATTGATGAGTTGGTAAGCTCCTCCGGCGTAGACCTTCTCAATGACAAATTGTTCTTCCCAAGTCGGCTCAAATTTTCCACCTATCTTGCGACGTGCAAGAATAGGTCTTTTGAGAACAAGGACCAGGTCACCAATTTTATATGTCCTTGGGTGGACCAGTTTGTAATGAGCTCGTATCATCTTTGCTTGGTATAGCTCTAGATGTTGTTGTGCTTGTAGACGCTTTCCTTTGAGACTTTCAAGTTCTTCAAGTCTGAGCTTTGCATTTTCTTCAGTTGTAAGTTGGTTTGCAATGGCGACTCTGAGAGACGACATCTGTATTTCTAATGGTAGTACGACCTCTGACCCGTACATGAGCATGCAAGGTGTACATTGAGTGGGAGTTCTGAACGTCGTTCGGTAGGCCCAGAGAGCTTTTAGCAGTTTATTGTGCCAGTCTCGTTTATTTTCATTGAGTATTTTTTTCAAAATTTGTACAAGTGTTTTGTTGAAGGCTTCAGCTAACCAATTTACTTTCGGATAATAAATTGTGGAGTATCTCCAGTCTATCCCGTGTTTTCTGACGAAGTTGTTGATTTTTGTGCTCTTGAAAGTTGTCCCGTTATCAGAGATAATTCTTCGCGGTACACCAAAACGGTAAACGACTTGGTCTTTGAAGAACTGTAGGACATGTTGAGCCGTAACCTCTCGTAGTGGAACTGCTTCTGCCCATTTAGAAAAGTAATCTGTTGCTGCGAGTATGAATCTATGCCCTTTGGAAGATGGAGGATCTATCGGACCCACTATATCCGTACCCCAACACTCGAATGGCCACGAGGCAATAGTTGGGTGTAGCACATTC
>NW_018225920.1:0-953 GCF_001263595.1 Phalaenopsis equestris | reverse complement strand
TTTCTTTGACAATATCTTGTGCCTCGGCTCTGCTCAAACACCGTAGCCACATTTGATCAAACGATCTCCTATATAGAACACCATTTATGAGAGCGTATTACAAAGCTCTCTTTGTTATCTGGTTTGCCTCGGACTTATCCTCTGGCAGCTTTCCAGTATGCAAATATTCCATCAATGGCTTCCGCCAGTCTTTGTTGATATTTACAATCGCATTTGTTGTGTCTTCTTCTTTTCTGAGTTTATGTAGGGTTTCCATGTCAATCTTGGATAGAACTTATCTGCCCTGTACTGTGATTTCTATGGAATCCTCCGGGGGACATGCCAATTCTTTAGCGAGTTTTGCTAGAGCGACGTCATGCGCATTATCTACCCAAGGAATCTGATAGAAAGTCACGTTAGGAATCTGCTCTAGCAGTTTCATCGTGTACTGGTAATATTCTGACAGTCTGGGCTTCAAAATTCTGTATTGTTGAATGATGAGTTGGGAGTCACCGTAGAAGGTAATATCTTTTATTTCCATTAAGATCGCCAACTCAAATCCTGTAATTAAAGCTTCATATTCTGCTTCATTATTCGTGCAAGGCTCTGTCAGGTGGTACGAGAATCTCAGCATACCCTTGTCTGGAGTGATGCAAATCAGACCAACTCCTGCTTTGCCTGGTACGATTGCGCCCGAGCCTTTGTCTTTTCTGGCTGAAGAAGCACCGTCGAAGTACATCTCCCAGTGTTGTGCACTGGAGGAATCTGTTTGTAGAATTTTTTCGTCTGGTAACTCGTCATTGAGGGGGGACCCAGCTGGTAACAGGTGTGCAGCAAGAAAGTCTGCTAGTATCTGTCCCTTGATAGCACACAGGGGAACAAAAGTTATGTCGAATTGCAATAATAACATCGACCATCTTGCTGGACGTACGAAGAGTATTGGTCGTGTCATTAATTATTGCAACGGATTAATT
>NW_018225919.1:0-370 GCF_001263595.1 Phalaenopsis equestris | reverse complement strand
ATGTGCCAGATTACATGGACAGAAGATTAACAGAATTCAATGTTAGCGAAACCCAGGCCGAGTTATCTGCGCACGACGCTTCATCTGGTGTGGAGAACACCGCGGACGATAGACAAGGGACCACCGAACAAAAGGATGAGCAGATCATCCGCCCTGAAAATAAAGTTGAAGAATTGAAAACTACTGTGATTGCAACGCAAAGACAGTCAAAATCACAACAGATGACACCTCCAGGAATAAATCAACTAGAAATCATTCATGTTGAGGATGAAAGAAAAGAGTTCACCTCTGATGAACAATGAGAGAAGTATTCTGTTGAAAGCGTCATACCAGGGAATGAATTTAAACAAATGGTCGAACAAGTTCTTGA
>NW_018225918.1:0-7319 GCF_001263595.1 Phalaenopsis equestris | reverse complement strand
GATCTTAAAGGAAGCAGTCCTTCAATTTGTATGCACAGAATTCATCTGAAGAAAACTTCAAACTCATGGTTGATCCTCAAAAGAGATTGAATCCAGTTATGAAAGAAATTATTAAGAATAGAAATTTGTTGTGTTGAAACTATCTACCCTATTTCAGATAGTGTATGAGTTAGTCCAAGTCACTGTGTTCTTAATAAAGGAGAAGTAACTGTGACTATGAATGAACATGATGAGTTAATACCAACTAGAAAAGTCAAGGGGTGAAGTGACATAATGGCAAATATGCATAGATTATAGAAAATTAAATCTCGTCACTAGGAAAGGTCATTTTCTACTACCCTTTCTAGATCAAATGTTGAAGAGACTAGCTGGGCACAAATACTTTTATTTTCTGGTTGGATATATTGGTTATCACCAAATACAAATAGCTTCTGAGAATCAAGAAAAAAACAACTTTTACTAGTCCTTATGGTACATTTGCTTCTAGAAGAATGCCCTTTGGTTTATGTAATGCCCCTACTACATTTCAAAGATGTATGATGATTATTTTCTCTGATTTAATTGACAAAGGAATTAATGACTTGTTAGTGTTTGAAACTTCATTTGAATCATGTTTAGAACATTTATCATGAGTTCTTAAGCATTGTGAAGAAAGAAATTTTGTCCTTTATTGGTAAAAATGTCAATTTATGATAGTATGAGGACTTTTTTTAGGACATCATATATCAGAAAATGGTATGAAAGTAGATCCTACAAAAATTCAACTGATCACTAATTTACCTCACCCAACAAATGTGAGGGAAATTAAGAGTATTTTAGGACATGTTTGATTATATAGGAGAAATATTAAAGACTTCTCAAAAATTGCTAAGGCTTTATGTCATTTACTTAAAAAAGTTGTAATTTTTAATTTTTATAAGGAGTGCCTAAAGGCGTTTGTGTTATTAGAAAATTAGTCACTGCACAAATTATTGTTTCACCAGATTGGGAAAAAGCTTTTGAATTAATGTATGATGTAATTGATTATGCTATTGGAGCTGTTTTAGGACAAAAACATGATAAGATTTTCAAAGTAATTTACTATGGTAGTAGATCTCTTAATGAAACTCAAATTAATTATACTACAATTGAGAAAGAGTTATTAGAAATAGTGTATGCTTTTGATAAATTCAAATCATATTTAACTGGAACAAAATGTATTGTTCATACATATCCTTCTACTATTAAATATTTAATGAAAAAGAAGATTAAAAAACTAGACGAATAAGATGAATTCTTCTTATGCAAGAATTTGGCTTTGAAATAGTAGATAGTATTGGAGCTGATAATCAAATTGCTAATCATTTGTCTAGGCTTGATTAAAAAAATCACTCTGTTTTGAAAAACAATTTAATGAACATTTTTCAGATAAAGAATTGTTTAATATTAATGAGTGGTGTGTTCCATGGTATGCTGACATTGTGAACTTTATTATTAGTTATATTATACCATATGATCTGACATACCAACAGAAGAGGAAATTTTTATCTAAACCTAAGACTTATTTTTGGGATGACCAATTTTTATATAAATAAGGAAAGGTTCTAATTATTCAAAGATGTGTGCCTTTATAATAAACATTTGAAATTATCAAAAAATGTCATAATTCTTATTTTTGGGGAAATTTTGGTGTTGATAAAACAACATTCATAATTTTGCAAACTAAATTTTATTGGCCTACAATCTTTAGAGATGTCAATGCTTATATCAAAACTTATGATCAATGTCAACATGTAGATAATATTTTTAGGAGAAATGAGATGCCCCTCAATTATATGTTGGAAGTTGAGATATTTGACGTTTGAGGATTAGATTTCATGGGACCATTTATATCATATTTCATAAATTTATAAAATTTATATATTGTTAGCAGTAGACTATGTATCCAAATAGATAGAAGCTATTGCTTTACCTCAATGTGATGCTCAAAGTATTGCAAAGTTATTAAGAATGAATATATTTTGTAGATATGGAATCCCAAGAGTGATCAAAGTGATGGGGGAAGTCATTTCAGAAGATAAACTAGTAAAGAGATATAATATCAACCATCAAATTTTTACTGCTTATCATCCTCAGATAAGTGGTTTGGCTGAATTATCCAATAGTGAAATCAAAACAAATTTGGAAAAACCTATGAATCCAAAAAAAATGGATTGGGCAGTTAAACTTGATCATGCTTTATGGATTTATAAGACTGCATATAGAACTCCTATAAGAATGTCCCCATTTAGGCTAATATTTGGCAAAGCTTGTCATTTACCAGTTAAACTTGATGTTGACCTCACTTTTGGTTGGGTCTATTTTCTTCCTCAGAAGCCTAGGATCTACTCATAGAACAGTCCTATTGACTACTCCTAGAGGACTAGTAATGGAACCCTTGATACACCAAGATAATTTACTATTTTAAGTATCATTTTATGCTTAGTTTGGTGAGATTTCACTTTAAAGAAGGGTATTTTAATGATTTTGTTGCAGGTATATCAATTTTAGGCATTTGGAGAAAAAAGTAGCAAAAAGAAGTAAATTTGGAGCCAAAATAGAGACTTTTATGATCTTGACGCCTCAAGCGCCATTTTTCAGAGAGCTGGAACTAGAAGCACTAGGAACTAGTGCTAGAAGCGTCATTTTATAGAGAGGCGGTGCCATAAGCACCAAATTGGCGCCAAAAGTGCCAGATTGGCACTAAAAGCACTAGAATCGAGAGAACGGTGTAGACTTCATTAAGCGGCGCTAGATTGGTGCCAGAAGGACTAGAATCCAGAGAACAGTGCAGACTTCATTATGCTAGTGCCAGAAGCACCAGTGACAAATTAAGTTGGCATAAGTTGGTTGGTGACTATTTTTGAGTAGTTTTTGAAGGCTCCAAACATTTCAAACATCTCATGGAGTGTTTTAATGCATTTAGACTCTTTGGAAGGCTTCTTAATGAAGAGATATGTCTCTTGGATGAAAAGGCTTATCTCATGGTGTAAAAAGGTGTGACTTTTGGGAGAAGAATTGGGGGAATTTTGAATTTATTGTGGGAGCTAATAAGTATAGCAAAAAAGTGGGGCATGAGATAGAGAGAAAGGTGTTGACGTTGAGGTAAAGGAGAGGATTTTCTTCTATGGCATTTCAAACATCTCATGGAGTGTTTTAATGCATTTAGACTCTTTGGAAGGCTTCTTAATGAAGAGATATGTCTCTTGGATGAAAAGGCTTATCTCATGGTGTAAAAAGGTGTGACTTTTGCAAGAAGAATTGGGGGAATTTTGAATTTATTTTGGGAGCTAATAAGTATAGCCAAAAAGTGGGGCATGAGATAGAGAGAAAGGTGTTGACGTTGAGAAAAAGGAGAGGATTTTCTTCTATGGTTGTAAGAGGAGAGGGAAGGTAACAGAATTCTTCTTCATTACACTTCTAAGAGAGAATTGAACCTGCACAGGAATTGGGGAGGAGAACTATATGAATATATGGATCAAGAATCTCAATATTCATCACCTATTCAGCCTTACTTTAGTTTGAATGCATTTTTGAAAGTGATTAAGAAGTTGGAAAAAGAGGTACATAATAATTGGCATTAAACTGAAAATATTTCTGAAATGTTTGACCATCTGGATTGAAGAATGAAGGAACACTTTGAACACACTGGTTGTATTGAAGAAAGTTTGGTTGAAGTTTAGGAAAAATGCTTAGGTTGAAGAAGCTTTGAAGAATGAATTTTCTTACTGATCATTTTACAACTTGTACGTGCACTACCAATCCATGAGAAACATTTAAGAAGATGAAAGTGAAGAGGATGTTTGAACTCATTTTAGCATGAAATTTGTAGTTATTTTTTCTTTTGTATGTTATGTGTTTGTATTTAATTTGATTTACTTTTATTGTTGAACCTTATATGTATTGTTTGTTAAATTTTTTATACTTAGTCTTGAGCGTTAGTTTGTTGGCTTGATTTCAACGTTGAATTAGATGTGTTGGCTTCAAAATTGTTAGTTTGTAATGTTCAAATTTTACATATAAATGTGAGTTTTTTGTTGTTTGTGAAATTTTATATTATAATTTTTTTAATTATGAGTATAATTGTTTAATTAAGTTAATTAGAGGTTGATGTGGTGTTGTACAGTGTAAATTTTTGAACAAAATCAAAATTTGAAAATTTTTTGGCGTTGGCGTTAGAAGAGCAAGATTGGTGCGTGAGGCACCATTTTACAAAGAATCAGATCCAGAAGCGCCAAATTGGTGTCTGAGGCATCAGTTTCCCGAAATTGCCAAATCACTTAAAACCACAAACTACCCATATAAAATGCCATTTTTACTGCTTGGGTCGTCTCCTACCTTTAAACCAAGTCAAAAATGCTTTAAATTTGGTGGATTTGAGAAGATTTCAAAGCCTAAAAGTCTTGGATTCCATCTTCTATTGGTAAGAGCTTTACTTTAACTTCGGAATTTTTTATTTTCATCATGGATTTACCATATATTTTGGAAATCTAAAAATTTGAAAGTTTTTTTAAGAAGTCTAAATAAAAACCATGGTAAAAAGCTTCTTACCAAATATTCCTAATTTTGGACTTTAATTTAGGATATTGTGAATTTATTTGGATTTTATTTGAATTCATATAGAAATTCTTATGGCTTCAAGATTAATAAGGGGAAAAACTATGGGAGATGTTGATGCAAGGAGATTTGTTAATTTTAAGGCCCAACATAACTATAATACTAAAATGGGCTTGAGAGAGTTGATTCAAGAGCGAGCATTTTAAAATTTAGAAGGAGAGATTGAAAAGTTGATCATTGCTTGGAAGTGGAAAACTTGTTGCTACTTCACCGCAGTAGCCATTATTTCTATGATTCGAGAATTCTATGCAAATCCTTGGGTGACAACCGACGATTATGTTTATGTTTGAGGTAAGCAATTTGAATTTACTCGAAGAAGCATCAATGAACTTTATGGACTGAGAAATGCTTTTCTTTGTGAGTATGTGATCCTGATTCTATTTTTATATTTTAATGTGATGTATGTGATTGTATTCTTAATTTCCTTATTTATAATTCTTACTTTACAATCAAGCCAAAAACTTAATCCCAAGCAAAAGCTAGGTAAAACTTTATCTTCGAAGAAAATAAGAATACAATTATAATATTTAAATATGGGATAGTACGCAATTGTATGTATCGTTATCAAGTAATATATGACTTTTTGATTAAGCCCCAAATATCAAACCCACAGGGAAAATCTATCAATATACAACTTATAAAACAGATGAAATTAGATAAAAAAATTTTACTTAGTAAAATATGCTTACTTAAACTCTATATACTATAATAGGAATGAAAGTTTGATTCTTTTTGAAATTTTTTATATTTAAAATTAAAGTAAGCAAATAATTATCTTAATTAGATATTTGCAAGATGAAGGCAATATAAATAAAATATCTTTTTTCCTTATCATGAATCATTAACAAGTATAAGAATTCTATTGTGAATGTATTCTAATTGTGTTGTGTCAAATAAGAGCAATAATATTCATTACCCTTACTAGAGATGCTATAAAGAACATTGGTTAATCTATAGTTTGAATAATCTTCAAAATGGGTTAGGTAAGGAAGATACTAGCTCTCACTCTAGAATTCCCCTTCTCCCTCCACATGGCTAACATCTCATATCAAAACCTAAAAGTATAAACCAAATTGTGGGCTTTAGTCTATCACTCTAAAATCCTCTAATTCTACACCTTTTAAAGTTTATTTTCATATTTATTTACACTCAAACTACAATCTCATCCCTGAAATTAAAGGTGATCCTTATCATTTATTGATTAATACAATACCATCTTAGATCTTACATGTTCTCATAATAGGTATTGACATCTTAATTGGCCAAATCAAGAAGTAAATGAAGTACAAGGTTTAAAATCATCACAACTTCTTCAAACATTAATGACTAATACTTCACACAACTTCCATCCAATTCTTAATCACTTATCATTTTAAGGGAAAATATAAAGAAAACTATTCAGAATCCATGGAGAAAATACAACCACACTTGAGTTTAAAAATAGAAATCATGCACACAAACACGAAGTCTAAATTAAAACCAAATGCAGTCACAAAGATAAACACTTATCTCAAATCCTTTCCACCAAATGTCTTGAAGTTTCTTTGAATTCTCTTCCTTCACTCACAATACAAACTAAAACTCAAAATAAAAAGAAAAGATGGGCAGCGACGGCGGTTACTTGGAATGGAAGGATGATTGATTATTGGTTGGTCTCTTCCTTTGATAATCCAAGTCTTCTTTAATAAAAATCTAAGGGTTGTCTTCTTTTATAATTTTCTAAAAGGTGTCTTGGTGTCTCTTCAAAATGTGTCTCCATTCAATGAATCTTCTAGAAGTTTCCTTTTTTCAAAAGCTAATTGAATGAATTTTCATCTACATTAACTATTTCCCACGTTTTCACTAAGGGTTGCTTCAAATTCCTCTTTAAAAATTTGTCCAAATTCAATGTATCATCAAATAACTACTTCGAGAGCGTAAGCGCGGCTTTCTCTGTTTAACTGGTGAGTAAACGCCAGTCCTAGGTGCTTAGGCACCTCAATTCATTTTTGCACCTTCATAATTTTTGCTCCAAATTTGATCTTTTTTCGCTCCTTTCACCATTTTTTGTTCATTTGATTGTACTTGAATGAAAATCACACAAATACGTTTCATTAAAGCACAATATCTCAAAAATAGGTATAAAAATGTGTACATAAAGACTATATATTTTAGGTGTATCAGCAAGTGATCCCAACTTTCTATATAGATGTTAATTGTGATGTATGTGATTATATGCTTAATTTTCTTAAAAATAATAATGATTCTTTCTTTGCAACAAAGCCAAAAACTTGTTCCAAAGCAAAAGCTAGGTAAACTCTTTACTAAGAAGCACATTAGAAAAAAAGTTAAAAAATTTAAATATGAGATACTACGCAGGTATACAAATGCAAGTATACGTAACATTATCAAGTAATTATAGGACTTTTTGATTAAGCCCTGAATATCAAACGGGTCCATTTGTTGACCTCACTTTTGGTTGAGGTCTAGTTTTCCTCTTCAGTAGCCTAGGGTCTAGCCATAGGACTTTCTTTTTGACTATTCCTAAAAAAACTAAAAAGGAATCCTCGCTATTAGAAATTCTACCCTCTTCTTTGCTCAACTTGAAGCTCCACATATTGGTCCTAACCTCTATATCAAAGTGAGTTCCCATAGAACGCTTGCTCGTAAGGTTGACTCTGGGTGTTGGTCTAGGACTAAGGCAC
>NW_018225917.1:0-624 GCF_001263595.1 Phalaenopsis equestris | reverse complement strand
AAATTGATTTGATAATTTCAATTTTCATATCAAATTAGTTTGATATTTCTGATACAAAATTTTGATCCAATAATTTCAATTTTCATACAGAATCAGTTCAATACTTCTGATTCATAACTTTTCGAAAATTGATTCGATAATTTCAATTTTCATATCGAATCAGTTCGATACTTCTGATTCATAACCTTTCAAAAGATTAATCCAATAATTTCAATTTTTATACCAAATCAGTTCAATACTTCTGATTCATAAATTTTCAAAAATTGATTCGACAACTTCAATTTTCATACCGAATCAGTTCAATACTTCTGATTCATAACTTTTCAAAAATTGATTCAATAATTTCAATTTTCATATCGAATCAGTTCGATATTTCTGATTCAAAATTGATCCAATAATTTCAATTCTTACTTTAAAGATCAGTCCTATATTTCTGATTTCTTTTATTGAAAGTCAGTTTCAAATGTCTGACTTTCCTTTGATATCAATATTTGTATCTTGAATTCCCATTTTGAGGTCAACCCTTACATGTTGATCCCTATTAAAAAATCCCAAGTGAAAACAAATAAGATATACAAATTCACACTTTTTTCTATGTCTGATGACTTAGAAATATATATTGAG
>NW_018225916.1:0-518 GCF_001263595.1 Phalaenopsis equestris | reverse complement strand
TAGGGGTTTGCCTCTATAGGGAACCAGGAACCCAGTTAAAAACAAATCTTATCTAATCCTCGTATTAGGTAAGGGAACTTGTCGGCAAATAAGACAATTTCGCAGACCAAACGGATGTCACAAATTGTTTAGTCTAGATGATTGAATCCCTATTACAAGTGATATATTTATTCTTCGGGATAAGTGTATTTCGGCCGTTTTATGTTCAATATTGTATTAAATCATCTAAACTATTTAAAATGTGAGACTCGTTTGGTCTCACTTATTTTAAAGACATTTTTAAAAATAAAAAAGGGTTATATTTAAATTATTTTCAAAATCACAAAATCACTATTTTTTTCAAATCACGAAGTTTAAAAAAAATAAAATAAAACAGCCGACAGTTCCCAAAAAAACCCCAGCCGACAGTTCCCCCTTTAGAAATTGTGAAAATTTCGATTTTCAATGCGGACGGATTAGATCTGTAATAACTGAAATTTTAACAGTAATAATAATAATAATAATAATAATAATAAAAA
>NW_018225915.1:0-11141 GCF_001263595.1 Phalaenopsis equestris | reverse complement strand
TATGTAAAAGAACATATCATTTTTAAGATTTTGCCAAATTATTGAGAACTCACTTGAAATATGGGCTAAATTTTTAAAAATAAAACTTTTCAACTTTAACTTTTTAATAAATATTTATTTATTAATTAAATTTTGGTTAATTGAATTAAAATTTTAATTAATCATTATTTTTAGTTTAAGAAAGTAATGAAATAATATCAATTCTATTTAACCAATTTAGATCACAAACTATTTTAATTAATTTGAATTACAATTTTTTCTTAATTAATTAATATTTGTGATGTTAAAAAACTAAAACACAGTCTTAAGTTACGATATGTGTCAAATTGTAGCTAATCATCGATATATGTCATCTTGACATTGTAGCAGACCACCAATATACATCATCTTGACTCTGAAGCAATGACTAAATCAATTGAGTGAAGAGGAAACCACGGTAGAAATCCATTGCCCACCTCACATCCATTGTAGCAATCCATCCTCTTGACTCTCTTCCCTTCCTCTCTTTCAGTGTCTCTCCTCTTAATCTTGATATGTGCAAGGGGTTTGTGTGATTGGGGCTATCAAAATGGCTCATTAGATGGTTTGTTAATATTAAACGTTGACCATCTAATAATCCAATTAGGAGTGTAGATGTTTTAGATTCATCTTATGTTAAGAAAGGCAAAGATAGATATAAAAAGACTTGGGCATATTGTATAAGAAATGATCTTAATTTATTAGAATTAAATTAAAATATAACACTCACTTAAACGCAATGGAGAAAAATGATTCATGTAAGCGACCCCAATTAGTGGGATAAAGGCTTGTTGTTATTCTTGTTGTTGTTGATAGTAAAAATTTTTAATTAATATTTAGTTATTAATTAAAAAATTGCTAATTAAATTAAAATTAATTTTAATTGAATTTTTTCTTAAATATTATTGTTTAGTTTATGAAAGTAATTAAACAATATAAATTTAAATCACAAAGTATATTAAGCTGTTTGAATTAATATTTTTTTAGTTAAATAATATTAGTGATAAAAAATCCTGCTCTTTAATTTATTACACAGTAGAAACCACATCGTAAGAGTAGAAACCACTTAACCCACATACTTAAACGAAACATCCCTTCCATCCTCAACCACGCATCCATTATAGCATGCCACCAATGGCTCTACGTCAATGAGAGTCAACAGGAAACCACGGTGGTAATACTTCACGCATCCCCTCCATCGCCCCCCACACATCCTTCATAGCAAAGCCACCTACCTCCGTACTCTCTTCTCTTCCTCTCTTCCACCGTCTCTCCTCCTCCTAACCTTGATCTGTGCCATGGCAGACTCGTTTGTTGACCCAATCGTCGATAAGATCTTCGAAGCTTGCTCTGTTTACCTTAAAGATCAATATAGATGGCAGACGGGCATGAAGGAGGAGCTTGAAAGGCTGCGAGAGAACCAGCCCAAGATCCGAGCTGTTGTCTATGCTTACACCCGAGCACAGATCAGAGATCGCAACCCGGAACTTTACAGCTGGATCTGGCAGCTGGACCCGGAACTTAACAGCTGGATCTGGCAGCTACGAGATGCCATCGATGAGGCAGAGACTTTGAGTACTGACTTTGAGTACGAGAAGCTTGAAGAACAGCTTACCAGAAACAAGAAGCAGCAAAAGGTTGTGAAGGTTGTGAAGAAAATTGGCAAACGTGCTCTCAAGAGGGATCCCAATTTGAAGAGACTGCAGAAGGTTGTGAAGAAACTTGATAAAGTTTCGGCTGAGGTCAGTACTTCAGTACTTTCCTTCATCTCATCGAAAACACAAAGCAGGAGCAGCAGGAGCAGGAGCTTCAGTTGGGCAAAGATCGTGAAACAGGATGCTTGCCTAAAAATGTTCTCATCGGTCGAGGCGAGGACAAAGATTTTTTTATGCGGTGGTTGAGGAAGACAACAAATGAAGATCCAACTCATATTGCTTGCCCTACTTTGTATAAAAACATTTCTCTTCTATCCATAGTGGGTCACGGTGGCATGGGCAAGACAACTCTCTTACAACACATCTAACACATCTATGAAGATCGAAGATCTGAAAGAAGAATTTGAACTGAAAATGTGGGTTTGTGTTTCCAACCACTTTGATGCAAAAAAGATCATTGCCGATATGTTGGGATATCTTAACAAGGAGAGGCCTCGTTCGGAATCACTTGCTGCCTTTCAAGAGAGTCTTAAAGCTGTCGTGCAATCGAAAAGGTTTTTGCTTGTTCTGGATGACGTTTGGGAGGAGGAAGATATGAACAAATGGGAAAATGTACTCTGCCCTCTAGTTTACGGAGGTTTGGAAAGTAAAATTTTGCCGACTACCCGGATGGATAAAGTTGCATCGATGATTGCAAATGTGGTTAGTAAGGATAAAGAAATTTATTCATTAAAGGGCTTGGAGGAAGATGTGTGTTTGAAGCTACTCAACACCCATGCATTTGCTGGTGTAGAAATCATTGGTGCTCATAAGAAACTAACATATATTTCTAATTTGATAGTTAAAAAGCTTTCAGGATCTCCGTTGGCAGCGAAGGTCATCGGTGGTGTTCTCAATTCTAACTTGAATGAGAGCTTTTGGATGAACATTTTAAATAGTCCTGGTGTTCTAAACGTAGAACCAGAACCAGGTCGCAATAACATTTTGCCAATCTTAAGATTGAGTTTTACATTCCTCTCACAACTTCTACAAAATTGTTTTGCATTTTGTGGCATATTCCCACATGATCATGAGTTTGATAAAGATGATTTAGTCCGAATGTGGATTGCATTGGGTTTCATTCAGGAATCTTCTATTGAAGGAGAGACTTTGGAAGATATTGGAGGAATGTATTTTGATGTTTTGGTCAGAAAATCTTTCTTTGACGAGTTTCAGGATGACAAGAGAATATATTATAAGATGCATGATTTATTACATGATTTGGCACAGTCTGTTTCTTCAGAAGATTGTTATAGATTCATAGGAGATAATGTTTCCTCATTTAAACTTACTATAAATGTTCGACACTTATTTGTTAGAACTGGAAATGCAGAAGTGTTCAGAATGATCAAAGATGTTAAAAATCTACATTCACTTTTTATTATCAAAAGAAACGTTGGTCCAAGTTCTACTGAAATACTTACTAAAATTTTCAAGGAATCAAGTAGCATCCGTTTGTTATTCATATGGTTTCCATGGCAGAAAATGATGCCTGAAGCTATTGAAAACTTGAAACATCTTCGATATTTGAATCTTACTGCAAATCTCACTCAGATGCCAAGATCTCTAAGCAGTCTTTATCATTTGCGGTTCATAATCTATAATAAAGGGCTTCAGCGATCTTGCTCTGATGATTTCTTTCGTGGCGATTTGAGCAATCTTTCTAATCTGCGTCATTTGGAATTGCCCCTGAATGCATTTTCTAGTACTGAATGCATTTTCTTATACCTGGAATTGGGAAATTAAGGTCACTTCAAGAACTAAATGCGTTTAATGTTAAGAATGAGAATGGTTATAGAATTGGGGAGTTGGAACATATGAGCGAGTTGCGCAAATTAAAAATACATTTTCTGAAAAATGTGCTGGATGCTAGAGAGGTTTGCAAGGCAAAAATATGTGAAAAGAGAAAACTCACGGATTTATTCTTGAATTGGGGCAATACTGTTGATGAATTGAACTCAGACATGGGAGTTGGAAGCCTACGGAGCATTATCAATTCTGACTTAGATCTGAATGTGCTTGAAAATCTTAAACCATACAAAAATATAAAGAGTTTGTCCATATTTTCATACAAGGGTGTATGCTCTGCAAAATGGATGAACAATGCAGATTTGATCTCCAATATAGAGTACATCAATCTGAACGGGTGCTCGGAGTGGGAAACCCTTCCTCCTTTTGGGCAGCTTCCCCACCTCAAGTCTCTGTACCTTTGTAACATGCCAAAGGTAAAGCAGCTTGATAATAAATTCAGTGGGAATAACAATATTTGTGTGTTTCCAGCGCTTGAGGTTCTACATATGGAGGGATTACAAGTATTGGAGGATTTGTTTGATAAAGCAGGAGCAGCAGCAGATGACTGTTTCTTTCCTTGCTTGACAGAACTCTTTCTCGTTAACTGCCCAAATCTGCAGGAGTTGTGCTATTTGCCTCCTAAGCTCAAGAACATGCATATAGAAAAAGTTGGATGGAAAGCTGCTTTGAAGTGCACTAAAGGCTCCAACAACTGTTGCAGCATTTCAAAATCCATTCCCCTTGAAAGTTTAGAGGTCCTTTCGTGCCCAAACATCACATCTCCTCTTCAGGCGAATGCAAGACTTGAAGCACTGAGAAAATTGAGAATTGAAGGTTGCCCCAATCTGATTTCTCTCGGTGGACTGCTGCAAGTGGAGAGTGGCATTGAGACATTCCAGCTTGTTCTCAGTGAAGTTGTTATAGATGACTCATCCTTGTTGGCAACGGCAAGTATCGCCTCCTTGGAAAAGCTCACAATTTGTAATGATGATGTGCTGCAGTCTCTCCCTTCCTTCTTGGAACGCCTCTCTTCACTTAAGATTCTATGCGTCGTAAAAGTTCCTCAGCTCCAGCAGCTTCTACACATCCCCGCCTCCCGGAAAGAATTACGTCTTGAATACCTGGAATCATTGCAGTGCCTGCCAACGTGTTTGTCGACCTTCTCATTCCTCAACCGTCTAGAGTTAAATAGCATTCCACTCCTCAAATCATTGCCAGACCTCCCTTCCTCCTTGGATTCACTGTTTCTAAGTAAGCTTGATAATCTAGAGTGCCTGCCATCTTCTTTGTCGGCCATCTCATCCCTCAAGTTTCTAGAATTAGATAACATTCCACTCCTCAAATCATTGCCAGAACTCCCGCTCTCTTTGTATGATCTGACTCTACATAATCTAGGTAACCTACAGTGCCTGTCATCTTCTTTGTCGGCCATCTCATCCCTCAACCATCTATCGTTAGTTAGCATTCCACTCCTCAAATCATTGCCAGAATCTCAAATCATTGCCAGACCTCCCTTCCTCCTTGGATTCAATAGCAGTAATAAATTGTCATCCAGAGTTGAGGGAGCGTTATAAAAAATTTTCAGGCTCTGATTGGCACAATATCGCACACATTCCTCATGTCCTTATTTGATAATTTGAGTCATTACAAATCAATCTCTTCCCATCAAAATGTGAATGTGTGAGGTGAGGACTTGTTATTTACTTATGTTCATCTCATCCTATGCTATGCTACGCACAAACTTATTTATTATTGTAAAGACTTATTTACTATTGTAATAATTAATATCTGACTGATTTTGATGTACAACTATTTGGTATTAGAAATTTCAAATTTTGTAGTTCAATACCATAAGTCTGATTTAGCATTTTATTTAATTACTTCGCACATTTTATTTTATTTTGTTTGATCTCCCTAATTCTTATTTTGGTCAGAATTTTTTTCATCTTATAATCTTCTCAAAATTTCACGAAAGAGTTAACTAATTAAGCATTAACTCGTGCTTATAGGTTAGATTTTCTAATTATTGGCAATTTGTTAGTACTTCTGTTTTTGGATTAGATAAAGGAGTCTTTCATAGCTTTGAAGTTAAAATATTGATGGTTTTCTCCCGTGAAATTTGTATATAAATATAATAATTTGAGTATATATATATATATATATATATATATATATATACTCAAATACCATTGTGAATTGCTGCTACTTATCTTTAAAAGGATTATAAATTTTTTTTGGAGATCTTGGTGTTGAAATTTTGACAATTTTGTCATTAATGAATTCATGTGATCGAACTAATCATCATAAAACTCTTAATTACCCGTGAAAGTTAATGAATGCTTTTGCTATTTCCATCAAAACTCTTCATATAAAAATATCAATGTTTGATAAGATAAAAAATTTACGACCAAAAGCTTTCTTGAATATGTTATCTTACTTGTCAATGATGATAGTTGAAGAATTATAAATACTTGAATTAGAGTACACATTTTTTTGAATTTGCCCCTTACAAAAGACTCGAGACATTCAAACATTTTAAAGATATATGTAAAAAATTTAAGTATGGTTACAAATCAAGCATATAACAAATGAATCCTTAAGTACGCAATGAAAAGACAATAGTCATCATTGCAACTAGGGGTGTAAACGAGCCAAAGACGAGCTAGCCTAGCTCAGCTCGTGTTCGGCTCGTTTGCTTAATGAGACGAACACGAGCTGGTCACGAACAAAGAGTCCTTTGAACAATTCTAATCATGTAGCCATAAGACAATAAGAGTTTGAGCAAGAATTAAAAATTATTAGTTAGATTAAAACATAATTTGAATTTAATTTAATAATTTTTATTCTATTTTTTTAATCAATATTTTAATTGATTATAAATCTTTGTAGTCTTGTAGTCAATTAGATTTTTTTAAAATACTAATATATATATATATATATATTTATTGGTTGCCTCCCACAAAGCACTTGGTTTAATGTCATCAGCCCGACGTACCAATGTTTATTAAAGATGTTAACTTATCGAGCTTCTTAACGAGCCGAACACGAGCTGTTTGCGAACAACGAGCCGTTTTGACAGCACTAATTGCAACAAAATAAGCACTAATCCTTCTGAGGGCTAAATCTTCAATGATTTTAGATGATTTAAGATTATGCCTCTTTTGATGCTCAAGCCTCGAGATATTTTTAAATAGTTGGAGAAGCTATGAATAAATGTTAATATATATTGATAATGTGAAAAAAAAAGCTGTGTATCTTTTCAAATTTTTAAGAAATATATACCTCTCCAAAGCATATACTTTCTAAGATTTTTAGAGAACATATTATATTAAAATTTTGTCTTTTAATATAGAATTTGTGTATTTTTTTTTTTATTTTTGGCCTTTTAAAATTGTAGGGGAACATATACTTACTAGTATTTTGACACGACACGACCAAAGAACTTATAATTAATTAAGACGGAAACAAACAATCAGACGATGAAAATAAATATTTTTATATAATATTATTAGGCAGTAATATCATTCAATTTGTAATGTAAATGCTAAAGAAAATATGTTGATAAAAAAAATATGATTTGCATTTTTCATTATTATAAAATTGAATATAGATTTCTTATCAGTTATATTTTCATTTTCATTTTTTTTTTCATTTCTTTTTTTGAAAGCAATTCAGGAGCATTGTTAAAACATTTTTCTTTTAATGCCAAAAAAAGACAATTATTTTCATTTTTTTTTTTTCATTTTGTATCTTAATGACAAAAATTTCTATTTTTTTTTTTATTTTAAGCGGCATGAGTACAATAATTTCCCTTACTTGTATCATAAAAAGATCGACTCTTGATGGATTTAATTATTTATATATATCATTTTTTTTTGTATATTTCATTTCTTTCAACAATTAAATTTATTCATTTTTTATTTAATACACTACAAAAAAATAAAAAATTTTAAATCATAATCTTCATTCAATTATAAGAATGTTTTTAATATGTGATAATACGCCGACAAATTTTCATCATCCGACACGAATTTCGAGATAATATTTTGAGCAAGAAATATTCAAATTTTGATAAAAAGTCATCCGGAGCTCCGATTTCAGCAAACTTATAGTCAAACTAACCGACTCGATGAGACAGACCTAATGATATCAAAGTTAGTCCAATCCGAGTCAAATCAAGCCCAGAACAAGGGACTAAACCATTCGTGGAAGATTTCCAGACACATTTGAAAGTCAAACGAATGTTGAATTTAGCGAGTTTACAATCGAAGAGTTTATAATCGAATTGAGCAGCTCAACAATATGAATCGAACAAGCCCAAGATTGCTCAATTCCGACATTGTTAAGGCGCTCAAATGTTCATCAAATGTCATCCGATTGAGGTAAGCTCTCCGGACCGTCCGATCAAAATGTTTCATATTCCTACATTAATTGCACCCAGAACACTATAAATAGAGCCCCGCCCCTCACATGAGAGGAGAGACTTTAGAGAGAACTTGAGGCTTTGAGAAGAAGCTCAAGTCCAACATCATCCATACCATCATCGATCGTCGTCGACCACCTCCAATTGTCGTCAACCACCGCCCACCTCCGTCGACCACCGTCGGTCGTCGTCAACCACCGTTGGCCTCTGTCAACCACCACCGATCGTCATCGACTGTCGTCAACCACCGTCGATCACCGCTGACATCTGTCGACCACCTAGACGTCGACCACCGCTGACCAGACGTCGTCAGACGACGTTCTAACTTGAAAAATCTAGTAACCAATTCTCATCTGTGGACAAGGGACATTTATAATCATCAACCTATAGTGAATTTTTATAACTGTGTCAGACCCCGTGATTTTTTCCCTTTACGGGTTTTTCACGTAAAAATTTCTGAAGTCGTCATTGTTTATTTCTCTTCTTTGTGTATGTGTGTTGAATTATCGTACAACGCTAAGACGAAAATATGTTACCCCACCGTAACAAATTTTCTAGCACGCATCAATATGTATAACCGATGATTCGTTTTTAACTTAAAAAGAATTAATTTAACACAAATAAAATAATAATTACCCACCTTAATCTCTAGGAGTTTTCCTTAAATGCTTATTCATTCATTTACTTGAAAGCATAAGGATTTTATTTCTAAAATAATTGTCTAAAACAAATAAACTAATTAATTTAAATATTTTTCCCCAATCTTCTTCTGAATCATAAGCACTTCTAAATTCTAATCATTGATTTCATTCGTGAAGTATATTAACCACATAATGACATTTAATTAAAATAACTTATACAATTAAGAGCATAGATCTTACCTCAACTTTCAATGTTATCAATCATTTATCATTTTCAAATCCAAATAAATTTTTTTTCAAATCTTCCCAACGAAATAAAAGTTAATATTAAGATTAATTTAACTAATTATATCATTTATTCTAGTAACAATATAAACTTTAAATTTATATTATATGCACTTGTATAAACCTCCTCCCTTACCAGCACACATTTCCTTTTTTCACGTATAAACTCGCTCGATTCAACAAATTCACGTGAGAACTCCTCCTTGCGAGCTAGGGCTTGGTCTTCTTCCTCTCCTAGTCATAACATCGCTTACCTCTAGGGCTTTGGTTCTTTCCCTCTTGTATGAAGCCACTCAGTTCGACTAAAAGTTACCTGCATCAAACCTTCTATTCCCCTCTTATTTCGCCCTGGAGGTCCTCAACAACTTCTTCTGCCAATAGGGAAACCCTTTGCGTATGCTGGGGTTTCTTTTTCGGCTTGGCAGAGTCATCTTCCTTTATACAACAACCTATCATATCTTGCACTTCTGAGACCAATCATGCATAGTTTTATTGTAATTATGGGGGTTTAAATGACAACCATTTCTAGACCGGATTGTAAGTCTAATCGTTAGGCTTGCTCGATTCTATATACAATTGGATTATAAGTCACTTTGTTTGTTGTATTTCTTCTCTTTTTAGACTAGGTTTCGAGGTTATACTTTTTTCAGCAAGCCTCATTTTTAGTCTTAGGACTCTGAGATTGGTCGTCTAGTTATGTCGTAAATTCTCACCTCCCAGACCTTCCCATAATCTTATATTATATGATATAAGTTCAAACATGCTAATAAAATGTTAACTAAAACAATAAAAATTTATCTCAATTAAAATCAATAAAGCCAGATAATATGATAGTTGAGATGTTACCAACATTCTCAGTATCTTCAACACCTCTTATTTCTTCTTACGAACTTCACGAAGAACTATTCCACTTTTGAGTCTTTTCATTTTGAGATGCCTAATAATCAATCGTGAAAATTTAAACTTAGAATTTTTTTGGCAATAAAACCACAACCTTAATTGAAAGTTTCTTCTAGGAGCTTTATTTATTAAAATATAATTAACTATAGGGCATTGCACTTATAGGATTTTAGTATGTTAGATTAATCTAAACTCTATCCAGTCTTCGGATTAGGTAGAGGAAAGATTTGTAAATTTAAATGCCGATCTTATAAATGTTAAAAAATTCATTTATTTAAATAATCAAATCCATCGTAAAGTGGTATTTTTATCTTTCAAGATGATATTTTTTTTATGTCCAGTTTAATTATGTAAAACCAACAAGCTTGAACAGACTTGTTGTTGACAAAACTGTTGGTGTGGATAATCATATTGTTATTAAATGATCGTATGTATGCAGATGGAATGGAATTCTCTTTTATTTTACCTCAAGGAGCTGCTTGTCGAACTAGGTGAAAAAGCAAGTTATTTGTTAGCAAGTTTGGTGAGAAGGTTCAAACCGATCGAATAATGCAAGCAAGTTTGAAGATTGAGATGGGGCATACTCATTCTAAAAAACTCGTTGGGAGTTGTCGTACTTCGGAGGTACTTGTGGAATCCTTCTGAATAGTATAGAGCTCTGCAAATTATCACTTTCAAAAGTACTGTTAATGAGTGTTATTGATCTGGTCAGTGCCAAACCACTAAATGCTCCTATATAAGGTTCGATCCATCAAGCCCATGACATCTATTTAGCATTTGGGCTTTCCCTGCTACTTAATAACTCTACTGTGGGTATATATTTAGTTCCCCAGTTTTTTTAGCTATTCGATAGGATAGAACGAGAAGAATGAGAGAATGAAAAAATAAAAAGATAAGTGACCTATATGTCTGACAAGACGAATGAAAAAGTGGTGACAAGTGGTCTACCAAGTCAAATTTGTCTAGAGACATATCTATTCATATTCGATCTAAACGGTACTTTCTATCACCAATAAATTCTATTGGTTATGCCTTGAAGGTTAGTCACATAAGTTTAGCATTGAGCTCTACCTTTCCTTCCTCCAAGGGTTCAGAAGCTATATTTGCAGGGAGTAGTCGGGAGTACTCTTAGGCAACTTTTATACTGTTTCTCATTTAAGCCCCTTGGCTTTTTCAGTGATGGAAGAAACTCATTTCATGATTATGATTTATAAATGTTTCAAGAGAATTTTCTTATCGAATTACCCATGGCATAAGCACATAATGTTACAAGACATGTGACTTATTTCAGCCACTCAAAAATTGTGCACTCCTGAGAAGCAGTGTAGTAACATGTGAAAAGTTCAAAACTTCCCTGTTTGATGGGATTAGTTGATGTTGTTTTTTTTT
>NW_018225914.1:123004-124460 GCF_001263595.1 Phalaenopsis equestris | reverse complement strand
ATATTATTATCCCTTTGTTAAGGAGGTTTGGAATAGTCTTGGATGCTTTTCTGACATCATTTGGCCTCCCAAATATGCGTCTTAAAGTAGCGCTTCATGTTTGGAATGAATTTGATCAATCTTTCAAGGATCTATTTTATTTTGTTATCATTGTACTTTGGTTCATATGGATGGCACGTAATAGCAACAAATATGAAAATCCTCCTCACACCCCCATCACTATATTTAATTAACAGTGGCTCATTTAAAAAAAAAATTGGAAACATTACATTGGTATGACTGCCTCTCAATCCACTAGTGGTGGTAGGAAACCCATTCTTGTTAAATGGGAACCACCCCACATGGTTGGGTCAAAATTAACATTGATGACAGCTTTTCTATGACTTATTCTTGAGTGGGTGCTCTAATTAGGGATGCCTTTGGTAAATGTATTGCATATTCTGCTTCCCTTTGTTTTGTCAATTCATCTCTTGAGGCTGAGACTTGTGTTTTGCTGGCTGCTACACAACTTACTGTCTCCTTGAATCTCAATTGTATTATTGTGGAAATGGACTCTGAAACTTTGTTTAATGTGTTGTTGGATAAGATCAAGCCTGTTTGGAATATTGTTTCCTTATTGAGAAGAATAAGGCATTACATTGAGATTCATCATATTAACATACGCTTTTCATTTATTTGTCGTGAGGGAAATGCCTCTGCTGACTGGTTGGCTAAATGGAGAGTGCAAGAAGCATTTGTAGGAGATTCTCCTACTGCTTTGCTCAATATTTTTTTTCAAGTGATATATTGGATGAGCCATATGTTAGACATTAACTATTGCATTACTGTCTCTGGTCGTGTGAAGCTTCATGTTTTTGCGATTAGTTTTGGATCTTATTATTCTAGGATGGCACATTGCTTGAACTGGTTCCACCCTAAGATTTCGAGCTATCTGAACCCCTTTCTTCGCACATATTGCGTGATTGTTGGTAGTTTGTTTTGGCATGGGGCCAGCCCTATATATTTTTTGCTTTGGTTGGTGATCGTCTAGCTTTTTGGAATCAATTTGCTGATCACTGTTCTGTATATTGTTGGGTGGTCTCTTAATTCTAAAGATGTTGAGGCTCAAAACTTTATTGGTGACTGGAAGGCTTCTCCTTGTGGTCATTGATAGGCCTAAAATATATAGTATTTTTAGACATATTTTAATACCTATTTTTGAGATATTATACTTTAATGGAAGGTATTTTTGTGTTTTTATTTCAGCTACAATTAAAAAGGTGAAAAATGCTTAAAGGAGTGAAAAATGATCAAATTTGGAGCAAATAGGTGAAAAATGTGCAAAAGTGTTTTGGCGGCTAGATCCGGTGCTTAAGCACTGGGTAAACAGAGAAGGCCACGCTTAAGAGCCATAGGCCCTGCGCTTAAGCACCAGTGGCAGTTATTGGATGAGTAAATTTGGTTTTCACTGGTTTTC
>NW_018225914.1:110607-122981 GCF_001263595.1 Phalaenopsis equestris | reverse complement strand
TTGAAGAGTTTTTTGAGGCTTCTTTTGGCTTAATAGGTGGTTACAACCACTATGGATGAAAATTATTGCTAAAGGATGCATCTCTTAGGGAAATACATCGAATCAAGACACATTTTGAGGAGATACCAAGGTACCTTTTAGAGAATTATAAAATAAAGATGATTAGGACTTTGAAAGAGGTCCTGAAAGTACTGGAAAAGTTTTGAAAGTTCAAAAATTGGGGAGTTAGTTGGAGAGATTTTCAGGCATCACATATTTATCCTTTTTTTTTAATTTCTAGTTTTATATTGAGAGTGTTGTAAAAGAGAAGAGATTCGAAGGAACTTCAAGAGTTTGGTGGAGGACTTGAGATAAGTTTAACTTGAGATAAGTTTTTATCTTTTTTTTTAGACTACTTTTGGTTTTAATTGAGACTTGTTGTTGGTTTGACAATGATTTTTACTTTTAAACTAAAAAGTGGTTTGGTTTTTTACATGGATTCTGAGTAGTTTTCTTTATCTTTCTTCTTAAAATGATGATTAATTAAGAATTGGATGGAAGTTGTGGAGAGTATTGATCTTTAATGTTGGAAGAAGTTGTGATGATTTAAATCCATGTACTTCATTTACGTTTCGATTTCGCCAATCCAGATGTTAAAATTGGTTGTGAGAACATGTAAGAACTGAGATGATATTGTCTCAGCCAACAATTGGAAAGAATCACATGAGGTTGTATGAATGAGAATGTAGTTCATATGATTGAGTGCAAATAAATAGGGAAATATTCATTAAAGGGTGTAGAGTTAGAGGACTTTAAAGTGACAGGTTAAAGCCTCCAACTTAGTTTATTAATTTAGGTTCTAATATGAGATGTAGAGATGCTAGCCATTAGGTGGAGGGAATCGAGGGAACTCTAAAGTGAGAGCTCGTATCTTCCCTGCTTAGCCGGTTTTCAGAACTTTTCAAACTTTAAATTAACCAATGTTCTTTATAACATCTCTAGTAAGGGTAAAGAATATTATTTCTCCTATCTAGCACAACACAATATGCACACATCCACAACAAAATTCCAATACTTATTACTGATTCATGATAAGGAGAATTTTTTTTTCAAATTTAGTGCCTTTTTTCTACAAAAACTCAAGTTATCTTTTTAAGTTTTTACTATTTTTATCAAAATATTAAAATTACAAAAAAATATTTAATATTTCTTTGCTACAAAAATGTCTTTAGTTTAGATAATTATCTTTTTAAAATTAGAAAATTTTCCAAAAAGTGTATATTGCATATCTTTCCTGTGGGTTCGATATTCAGGTCTTAATCAAAAAGTCCTATATTACTTGATAACAATACGTATACTTGCGTAGTGTCCCAATATATATAATTTAAAAGTTAAATTTTATTTTTCTTCAGGATGAAGTTTTTGGTTTTGTTACGAAATAAAAAAAATATAAGTGAAAAATATAATCAGAATTATTGTTATACTGTTACATATAAGCAGCTTTAGGATTCAGTTTTTGGCACCGTTGTTGGGGAAGTGAAGTGAAAATTGTAAAGAATATGTTGAATTAAAAGCAAATATCTATTCTTAGAAAGTCTTATTCAAACTTTAAGTTATTGTATTATATTTTTTGTGTGTTTAGTTTTATTTTATTTTATGTTAGTGTATGTGTAGTTTAGGTTCTGAAGGACTAGTGCCATATTTTTTTGAATTAGAGAGAATTGTTAGAAAAATCAGAAAAACCAAAAAAATTAAAAATCTTGAAAAATCTAAAATAATTACAGAAATGGCAAACCAAAATGATCAAAATGCTGAAATTCATCAAGAGTTTAGACCTTTAAGAGATTATTTCAACCCTACTGTAGATGAACTTCATTGTAGTATTCAAAAACCTACTGCAGTGGCTAATTCATTTGAGCTTAAACTTACTATTATCTAAATGGTATAAATAATCAGTTTGGGGGATCTCCAACTGAAGATCCAAATTTACATCTTGCCAATTTTGTAGAATTGTATGCTACATTTAAATACGATGGTGTATCAGATGATGCCCTAAGACTTAGTTTATTTCCTTTCTCACTGAGGAATAAAGCTAAGATGTGGTTGAATTCATTAGCACCTAGGTTTATTAGAATATGGGGTGATTTAGCACAAAAATTCCTTACTAAATATTTTCCACCATAAAAAATTGTGAAACCTAGAAATGATATTAGATCTTTTAATCAACTTGAAGGGGAATCTATTTATGAAGCATGAGAAATATTTAAAGAACACTTAAGAAAGTGTCCACGCAATGTTGTACCAAATTAATTAATAATTCAAACATTTCATAATGGATTAGTTGGATCTCTTAGATCAATTATCGATGTCACTGCTGGTGGTTCAATAATGTCAAAACCATTTCATGACGCCTATGCTTTAATTGAAAAGATGGCTATAAATAATTTTCAATGGCCTTATTAGAGGGGGATCCCTAAGAAAGTAGCCAATATAGAGGTTGAACCCTAAGAAGGTAGCCAATATTCATGAAACTGATGCATTTACTATATTAGTAAAACAAGTTACAGCAATTTCAAGAGTGTTCGACCAACTTGGAATGAATTTTTCTCAACAAATTTCCATGATTGAAGAGAATTCATTAGGTCAAATGGTAGATTCTCAAGCATCATTAAAAACTTTGAATGTCATAAGTAACAAGCAAAATAACCCATGTTCAAATTATTATAACACAAGTTGGAAAAACCATCCCAACTTAACTAGAACTCCAATTTGGGTGGTAATAATTAGTAATAGGGGAACAACCAAGTAAACACATTGGGAAACTGGAACAATAAATGGAATAATAATTATAGATCTACTTATACTTGAGGTTTCAACAGTAATACACAATTTAAAGAGAAGAAGTTGTCTATAGAAGAAGTGGTATTACAAATGGGAAATCAATTACAAAGTCAAGGAGCTACAACTAGAAATATTGAGAATCAACTTGGGCAAATAGCAAATTCATTAAGTAATAGATCCCAAAGAACACTTCCTCATAATACTGAATCAAATCCAAAATAACATACTCAAGAGCAAGTAAAAGTCGTTCAACTTAGAAGCGAAAGAGAGTTAGAAGGTAGGGTTCCAAAAGAAATTGAAGTTGAGAGAGAAGAAATTGAAGAATGAAAAGAGGACGCTCCAAAAGATTTTGAAAGACCTATTTCTCCACTAAAAATTGATTTGGAAAAACCTCCACCTTCATTTCCGAGACTTTCAGAGACTTTGTCAGCAAAAGTTGGATAAGCAATTTTTAAAATTTATGGAAATATTTAAGAAACTTACAATTAATATTCCATTTGTTGAAGCGTTAGAACAATTGCCAAGCAATGTAAAGTTTATGAAGGATATTCTCAACAGGAAAAAGAAATTTGAAGATAATGAGACTATTGCATTTAGTGAGGAGTGCAGTGCTGTAATTCAGAAAAAGCTTCCTGAAAAGCTCAAAGATCCTGGTAGCTTTACAATTCGATGTGTAATAGGAGACAAATTTTATTAGAAAGCTTTAAGTGATTTAGGTGCAAGCATTAACCTTATGCAATTATCAATATTCAAAAGATTGTGATTAGGAGAAATAACCCCATTTACTGTAACTCTGCAGCTAGCAGATCGTTCGATAACATACCTTAAAAGTGTTATAGAAGATGTCCTAGTGAAAGTGGATCAATTTATCTTTCATGTTGATTTCATTGTGCTAGATATGGAGGAAGATAAAGAGATACCTCTATCATTTTGGGGAGACCTTTCCTAGCCACAGGAAGAGTAATGATAGATGTACAGAAAGGGGAATTAACATCAGCGTCAATGATCAAACTATTACTTTCAATATTTCAAGATCAATGAAATATCCTGCAAAAGGTAAAGATGATGAATGTTATAGGATGGATGTTATAAGATATCTAAGTGAATGTCATTTCAAAAAAACCAATGAAGAAAAATCTGAAGAAAAAGATTTGGAACATGAGCAAGAAGAGGAATTAGATCGACGTGAAGAACTTTTTAAGGAAGCTTCAAACTATGTTTGAGAAAGTTTTGAAATTTTGGAGATGATAAAAAAAGATAAATCATTTTGTCCATTAATTGAAAAACCTCCAAAACCTGATTTGAAGTTACTTCCTGAAAATTTAAAATATGCCTTTTTAGGAGATTTATCTACTTTACCAGTTATAATTTCTTTAAAATTAACGATGGAAAAAGAAGAAAGGTTGATGAAAATTTTGAAAAATTTTAAGAAAGCCTTTGGATGGACAATTGTTGATATAAAAGGAATCAATCCTTCAATTTGTACGCATATAATTCATATAGAAGAGATTTGCAAACCCAGAGCTTATCATCAAAGGAGACCGGATCCTGTTATGAAAGAAGTTGTTAAGAAACAAATTTTAAAGTGGTTAGATGCTGGAATTATCTACCCTATTTCAGATAGTGCATGGGTTAGTCCAATTCACTGTGTTCCTAAGAAAGGAGGAGTAAGTGTAACTATGAATGAACATAATGAATTAATACCTATTAGACAAGTTACAAGGTGGAAATATGCATTGATTATAGATAAATCTTGCCTGCCACTAGGAAAGATCATTTTCCATTAGCCTTTCTAGATTAAATGCTGGATAAACTAGCTGGGCATAAATACTTTTATTTTATGGATGGACATATTGGTTATCACTAAATACAAATATCTCTTGAGGATCAAGAGAAAATAACTTTTACCAGTCCTTTTGGTACTTTTGCTTTTAGAAGGATGCCCTTTGGTTTATGTAATGCCCCTGCTATATTTCAAAGATGTATGATGGAAATTTTTTTGTGATTTAATTGGAAATAAAAAAGGAATTGAAGTCTTTATGGATGACTTTTCAATGTTTGAAACTTCATTTGACTCATGTTTAGAACATTTATCTAAAGTTCTTAAGCACTGTGAAGAAACAAATTTAGTCTTTAACAGGGAAAATGCAAATTTATAGTAGCAGGAGGAATTATATTAGGTCATTAAATATTAGAAAATTTTATGGAAGTAGATCCTACTAAAATTCAAGTGATCGCTAATTTAACTTATCCAACAAATGTCTTATCCAACAAACGATCCAACAAACGTAAGGGAAATTAGGAGTTTTGTAGGACATGCTGGATTCTAGAGGTGATATAGGAAAGACTTTTCAAAGATTGCTAAGGCTTAATGTCATTTACTGGAGAAAGATGCAATTTTTTATTTTGATAAGGAATGCCTAAAATCTTTTAATTTTTTAAAAGAAAAATTAATCACTGCACCATATATAGTTTCACCAAACTGGGGAAAACCTTTTGAATTGATGTGTGATACTGGTGATTATGCTATATGAGCTATTTTAGGACAATTTTTGAAGTAATTTACTATGTTAGTAAAACCCTTAATGAAACTCATATCAATTATTCAACAATTGAAAAAAATTTATTAGCAATGTTATATATTTTTGATAAAGTCAGTTCATATTTAATTAGAACTCAATGTGTAGTGCATACAGATCATTCTGCTATTAAGTACTTAATGAATTAAGAAGTACTTAATGAAAAAAAAGGATGCTAAACCTAGACTTATAAGATGGATTCTTCTTTTACAAGAATTTGATTTTGAAATAGTAGATCAAAAGGGTACTGAAAATCAAATTGCTGATCATTTATCTAGGCTTGAGTTAGAAAAACCACTCTATTTTGAAAAAGAAATTAATGCACATTTTCCATATGAAAAATTGTTCATTATTAATGAGTGGCGTGTTCCGTGATATGCCGACATTATGAACTTTATTGTTAGTGATGTTTTATCAAATGGAATGACATACCAACAAAAGAGGAAATTTATTTATGAAGCAAAGACTTATTTTTGGGATGACCCATTTTTATATAAACAAGAACAAGGAAAGGATATTCGAAGATGTGTATCATTAGAAGAAACTGACGAAATTATCCAAAAATGTCATAATTCTGAATTTGGGGGATATTTTGGTGTTGATAAAATAACATACAAAATTTTACAATCCGGATTCTATTGGCCTACAATTTTTAGAGATGCTAATGCTTATATCAAAACTTGTGATAGATGTCAATGAGTAGGCAATATTTCTAGAAGAAATGAGATGCCCCATAATCATATACTAGAAGCTGAAATATTTGATGTTTGGGGATTAGATTTCATGAAAACATTTATACCATCATTCAGAAATTTATATATTCCGTTAGCAGTGGACTATGTATCCAAATGGATAGAAGTTGTTGCTTTACCTCGATGTGATGTTCAAAGTATTACAAAACTTTTGAAAAAAAAAAACATATTTTGTTGATTTGGGATGCCGAGAAGTATCATTACTAATTGGGGAAGTCATTTCAGAAATGCCATAATGGAGAAGTTATTAAAGAAATATTATATAAATCATAGGATTGCTACTGCTTATCATCCTCAGACAAGTGTTTTGGCTGAATTATCCAATCAGGAAATTGAAAGAATTATGAAAAAATTTGTGAATAAAAAAAAAAATGTATTGGTCAGTCAAACTTGAATATGCTTTGTGGGCTTATAGAACTGCATACAAAACTCCTATAGGAATGTCTCCATATAGGATAATATTTGGGAAAGCTTGTTAATTACCAGTTGAACTTGAGCATAAAGCATATTAGGTGATTTAAGAGTTACAATTATAATTTCAAATATGCTAGTGAGAAAAGGTTATTGCAATTAAATGAGCTTGAAGAAATAAGGAATGAATCTTATGAGAGTGTCAAGATTTATAAGGAAAATATGAAGATGTGGCATGATTAAAGAATTCTTACTAAAAATTTTCAGTTAGGGCAACAAGTTGTGCTATATAATGCAAGTTTAAGATTATTTTCAGGCAAACTTACATCCAGGTGGCTGGGCCCATTTATTTTGATAAGAGTTTATACTTATGGTGTTGTAGAAATTAAAGATCCTAAGTCTGAGAAGATATTTAAAGTTAATGGACATAGACTGAAACCTTTTTTTATAGAGGGTTGGCATAAACTTAATGATGGAATGATGTTGGGTCAACTATAATAAGCATTGGTTACGTTGGGCTGACGACGTAAGACTAAGCGTTTTGTGGGAGGCAACTCATAGTTATCAGTGTGTTTTTATTTTGATTGTTGTTTTGTGTGTGATTAAGAAAATTAGGGTAGTATTTTTGAATCTATTATGTGTTAGTAAAGATTTTAAGACATTATTTAGTGAACAAGACATGTTAGAATAAGAATTTGGATGTTAAGTTGACTAGTGCAAAAATGTGCACTGGCGCTTAAGTGCCAGATCCAGCGCTTAAGCAAGGCAGTTTAAACCATGTGAGAAATCGAAATTAATCTTCTAGAAGGTTTAACCACCTATTAGTTTGTAAGAACATGCCAAGGAAGTTTATAAACATGTATAGGAGTTATTGGAAGGATTTAGGCATATAAATAAAAGGGTTTAGTGAAGGAATTTCACCCCAGATCATTTCTAGCCATAAAAGTCTAAGACAAAGTGAGATTTAGAGAAAATGTCTTCATGGGATAAGGATTTCAAGAAAAGGGAAGAAACCATGAGGAAAAGGTTCATTAGTCAAAGTGCACAAGAAATGTATAACGGTTTCTTAGCCGTTAGTATTGAATGGATATCAGAGAAGATCAACAAAATGGAAAAAAATTATGGCTTTATTGGAGACCAAAGTACCTGAATTGCATGCACATTTAGAGCACATTGGATGGAAATTGAGGATTTCATTTAACTACACAAGTTATATAGAGGAAGCAAATAAGGCAAAATTCATAATACAAAAGTGGATTGAAGAAGATAGTATCAGAGCTTGTCACCACCGCCCATTTTATCAACTCTATATTCCTGGAGAGACTAATGAAACACATGAATTTATTCATTTGAATGACGAATTGAATTAAGTTTAGTGTTAGAATTTGTGTTAAAAGTTGTTATTTTCAAGTGGTTTAGTGTTTAATTCTTATTTTTAGTATTTAGGACTTCTTTATGTGTAATGATTGTTGTGTATTTTTATTTAGGAAAATTTTCTCATCTATGACTATTTGGAGTGAGAATTAAGTGCTTAAAAGTATCTGTACTTGTTTGTGAATTAATATAAGTTTGTTTGTGTGAAAATTTATGTTATTTTTATCCTCGAATTGAAATAGTTATTATAGTGAGTTTTAAGAGAGAGAGGGGAGTTATAGGAAGTTGAAAATAGACATTTAAGTGCTATGACACCATTTAGGGGTGGTTTACTTAGGCAAATAGTGCATTTTACATTAATTTGAAAATTTTGAAAATCATGCGCTGGCGCCTAAGCGCAACATCTCGCGCTTAAGCGCGCACCAACCTAAGCGCGAGCCAACCCGAGAGGCAGGCGCCTAAGCGCCACTTACCCGCGCTTAAGCGCCAGTTCAGAAAAATGGGTTTGCGAATGGTTAAAAGTGAAATTTTAGCTTGAAAATCACCATTTTTATGCCTCCTGTCACCTTCAACCTCTCAAAATCGTTATTTTGGAAGGCTAGGATGCATCTAAAGTGAAGACTTATTGGTGGAATTAATTGAAATTTGCTAGATCCAAGTGAAATTTGCTAGATCCAAGTTTAGATCCAAGTTTCTTGAGGTAAGAGGTTTACTTCTATGCAAAAATTTTGGATGTTCACCATGTATTTGGAGCACATTTGGAGAAATTAAAAAAATCATTATTCATGATGAAAAATGAGAAAAAGATCTACGAAAATTGCATGGGAAGTGTAGATTATACTTTGGAAGTTTAGTTTAGTAATTTATACTTGATTTTTGAAGTTATTTTTGGAAGTTATAAAATTTGTAGAATGGCACCAAGAATGAGGAGTAAAGGAAAGAGCCCTTTCAATTCGAGTAAATTTAATAGTTTGAAGGCTCAGGATTTGTACAGTGATGTGTTGTAATCACAGAAAATGATTCAGGAGCGGTGTTTTAAGAATTCAGGTGGAGATGTGGAGGATTTGATCATTCGTTGATAGTGGGAACGATTCTGTTGTTTCCCTGATGTGACGGTTATTTCTGTTGTTAGGGAGTTCTATGCAAACCTCCTTGAGGCCGAATACAATGTAGTCATGGTTTGAGGAAAGTAGGTACCTTTTTCACTGGAGGTAATCAACTTGTTTTATCATCTACGACTTGATACGTTATGTTTTTATGTCAATTATAGTCCAACTGAAGCAGAGATAGACGAGATTATTTCTTATGTGACTATTAGGAGAGGACTTTAGAAGATCACTAATGAGAGGAGAGTCAACTTCTCAACTTCTAAGTTATGTGCACCTTCAAAGGCCTAGCACTATTTTATTTTTGCTCGTCTGCTACCAAAAAATCATCTCAGTGAAGTGACTAGAGAGAGCGACATTAAATTATTGTATCTAGGAAGGAAAGCTCATCATTATGGAGCTTTGATTTGTCAGACTATCATCAGTTCTGCCACAGCCGTTACTACTGCAAGTCTGAGATTTGCTTCCTTGATCTTTTCTTTGTGTGAGCAGGTGGAGTTAAATATGATAGTTGGGAGGAAGTGTTATTACCTCTAAAGCCCATACTAAGGTGAATGTGAAGACTTATTCTGAGCATTCTATTTTTTGCTGGAGAGGAGGATTTTTTAAAAGTTATAGAATGGATACGTCTGTTGCTTCTTCATCTAGACCATCTACTCACGTGCTTCTACATCTAGAGGTGAGTCTACTGAGAACCAAGATCAATTATTGGAAAGGATGATTGATAATATTAATTTTACCGCTGGTAGGGTACAAAATTTAGAGCGTTTTGTAGAGTATACTGGAAATGTGGAAAATTAAGTTTTATATTTTTATTAAATCTCTTAGAAGAAAAAGTGATTATGAAGAGAAATTTCACTTTTGTATTTTAGGTGGGTCGAGTTTACTGATAAAGGTAACCAAGGAGTGCTTGCTAGAATGCTAAATGGTGAACAAATTGGTATGTATTCTCATATCGTACTATTGTACTTTTGATGGTTCTAAAGAGGATGAAGAGTAGAACTGAGAGATTTATTTTTTCTGTTTGTATTATGTTTTGGACTATGTGGTTGGGACTTGCTACATTTGCATTTATGTGTTAATTTGGACTTTGTTATGTGTTGTACTCTTTTATTTAGTTGATATTGTGATGTTTGTGATTGTTAGTACTTTATTTTAAAATTTTAGGGTAGTATCTGTTGCTGTGTGTTTAGAACTATGATTTAGTTAGTTTAGAACTTAACTTAATTTTAAGTCTTTTGTAAAGTTGAAAATCTTACTGGCGTAGATCATAAATTTGAAATTCACAAACTGCTACCTTGTATTTTTCTTTTATCTTGTTAGAATATTTTTTTTTTATGTTGAGACTGTGAAATCAAAGTTAGTGTGTTAGTTTGCTTATATGTTTGTACCCACTACTTAGAAGTCCATTGAATCTACATATTAAATTAAAATGAAAATGATAGAAAATTTGATCAATTGAAATGAAAATATTAGAAAATTTGATCAAAATTAATTTTACTCCTATTTTTAGTTTTATACATATCATTAGGGCACAAAAATTCCTGTTAGTAATGATTTTAATTTTCATTTCTGCTTATATATATTTGATGCTAAACTGTTGAATCTGTTAAAAGTTTAAGTTTAGGGGGGATGGAAAATAATTTTAAAACTTGAATTTTATTTTTTTTCAAATAAACTACAAGTGAATTTGATTTGAAAGGAAAAATTTATCATGTATATCAAGTTATAATAGGGAAGTAAAATTAGCATTGAAGAAAAACTTTATGTTAAAAGTTTTTAGTGTAGAAAATGATTAAATAAGTAACATTGTATTTTTGAAAATTTTAGAAATTTAGACTTTTATTTTTAATAATTAAATTTCTTTTATTAAAGATATTTTTTGAAGCTATTATTATATTTATAAGTAAAAGTTTTGTATCAAGACTTTGCTTTAGGAAAGGAAAAATAGAATTCAAAATTATTAAAGGCCTATCCAAATATCTTAATCCTTGCCTAAAAAGGAAAAAAAGAAAAAGAGAAAAAAAAGAAGAGAAAAGGAAAAAAAAAGAGAAAAGAAAAAGAAAAAGAAAAAATTATAAGGGAGGAGAAGCTTGAGGATTAGTGCCTAATCAAAAATTGGTTCTACATTTGATCTTTTAAAAATATAAGACTTGGGAAAATCTTAAGCTTATAGATATAATATAGTAAGTAAAATTATTCTTAATAAAAATTTTTAACTTGAGATAATCAAAGAACTAAATTCTAAATTTGGAAGACTTACAATGATTTTGAATTAGATAGGAACTTATATTTAAGTTGGTCTCATCTACTGAATATTTTTTTCTGAATTGGACTACTATAATTTTAAATCTAAATTTTACTAACTCTTAATAAAACTCATATACATATCATACATATTTAGTTTTTAAAGATTGAAGTGTCACTTGAGGACAAGTAATATTTTAAGTTTGGGGGATTTTGATATGCCAAAAATATATAGTGTTTTTATACACATTTTTATAGCTATTTTTGAGATGTTTCACATTAATGGAAGGTATTTTTGTATTTTTCTTTCAGATACAGGTAAAAAGGTAAAAAATGCTTAAAGGAGTGAAAAAGGATCAAATTTGGAGAAAATATGTAAAAAATGTGCAAAGTGTTTTGGCTCCTAAGGGCAAGATTTGGCGCTTAAGCGCAGGGTAAATGGAGAAGACCGCGCCTAAATGCTAGAGGCCCCACGCTTAAGCGCCAATGGCAATTATTGGATGAGTAAATTTGGTTTTTGCGAATTTTAAAGAGGTTTTTGAGGCACTTATTGGCTTAATAAGTGGTTACAACCACCATGGACAAAAAATATTGCAAAAGGATGCATCTCTTGGGAAAATACAATGAGCCAAGACACATTTTGAAGAGTTACCAATGCACCTTTTGGAGAATTATAAAAGAAAGAAGATTGAGACTTTGAAAGAGGTCCTGAAAGTACTGGAAAATTTTTTAAAGTTAAAAAATAAGGGATTTAAAAAATAAATTTAGTTTTTTTTTTTTTTTTTTTTTTATATTTATCCTTTTTTTTATTTCTAATTGTGATGCGACCCTTGCCTCTCATCCAAAGATAAGAGATTCAAAGAAACTTCAAGAGTTTGGTGGAGGACTTGAGATAAGTTTTTATCTTTTGTTTTAAACAATTTTTTTGTTTTAATTGAGACTTATTGTTTGTTTAACAATGATTTTTACTTTTAAACTAAAGTGTGATTTTTTTAAGTGTGAGGATTCTGAGTAATTTTCTTTATCTTTCTCTTAAAATGATAAGTAATTAAGTTTTGGATGGAAGTTGTGGAGAGTATTGATAT
>NW_018225914.1:105391-110597 GCF_001263595.1 Phalaenopsis equestris | reverse complement strand
AGAGTATTGATAAAAGTATTGATAATTAATGTTAGAAGAAGTTGTGAAGATTTAAATCCATGTACTTCATTTACTTCTTGATTTGGTCAATCCAGATGTTAAAATTTGTTGTGAGAACATGTAAGAACCTAGATGGTATGGTCTCAGTCAACAATTGGAAAGAATCACATGAAGTTGTATGAATGAGAATGTAGTTCATATGATTGAGTGCAAATAAATAGAAAAATATTCATTGAAGGGTGTAGAGTTAGAGGACTTTAAAGTGACAGGTTAAAGCCCCCAACTTGGTTCATTACTTTAGGTTCTGATACAAGATGTTAGCCTCTAGGTGGAGGGAATCGAGGGAACTCTAGAGTGAGAGCTAGTATCTTCCCTGCATAGCCGGTCTTCAGAACTATTCAAACTTTAAATTAGCCAATGTTCTTTATGGCATCTCTAGTAAGGGTAAAGAATATTATTGGTCCTATTTGGCACAACACAATATGCATACATCCACAATAGAATTCCTATACTTGTTACTGATTCATGATAAGGAGAAAGATATTTTTATATTTAGTGTTTTTCTTCTACAAAAAACTCAAGCTATATTTTTAACTTTGTATTATTTTTGCCAAAATATTAAAATTACCAAAAATATTTAAACTTTCTTTACTATGGAAACATCTTTAGTTTAAATAATTATCTTTTTAAAAATAGAAAGTTTTTCAAAAAGTGCTTATTGCATATCTGCTCTGTGGGTTCGATATTCAAGTCTTAATCAAAAGTTCTATATTACTTGATAACGATACATATACTTGTGTAGAATCCCAATATATATAAATTAAAAGTTAAATTCTTATTTTTCTTCATGATAAAGTTTTTAGTTTTGTTGCGAAATAGGGAAATATAAGTGAAAAGTATAATCAGAATTATTGTTATATTGTTGCATATAAGTAGTTTCGGGATCGGTCTTACTTTCATGCTATAATCCTCCTCACCTCTTGTGCTTTTCTTTATTATCCTTTTTGGCAGGGAGATATTTTGTAGATTATTAGAGATATGGTATACGTATTCTCTATGCCTGAACTACCTGCTTATGGTTCTATCATGGCTTTTGAAATTTGGATGCTTGGTTGCTGACAACAAAGATTGGATTAAGTAGGAACCGCTTGCTACTACTCGGACATAGCTCTTTCTATTTTAGAAATCTTTTTTGTATAGTGTTGTGTTGTGCATAGTGGAACCCTCAGGGTGTGATATTTTTATTTTGTTTCAGACGGGGATCCACTATCCCACCATAACTTTTATACATTTTATAATTATTAAAAGCCTAAGGAGCCACGATATGCTCTTTTAATAATAATAATAATATATATATATATATATATATAAGAGCATTATTCAGCTCCCTACATGTTAATCAACATGCATTATTCAGCTCCTTACATGTTAATCTGAAAGGTGAGTACAAAAGTTTGGATTGGGAGATGATCCCCAAAACTAAAAGTCCAAAATAAATACCGTACTCTCTCATAAAGGGGTTCCTCATCCACATATAACTCCAGCCAGAGGCCAAAAAAGAGAGAAAAAGAAGTATACCAAACACAAAAAGTATACCCCAACACATACATGTATACCAAATAGAAAACATATCCAAGGTGCCTGTGCATCATTAGAGTAATACGGGAGATCAGAGTAGTCCACAAAGCAGAGCATGAGAGAGTCATTCGCAAAATGTATCATCATCCATATGAGCTTGTAGAAACCCAGAAATGAGAAGATGAATATTAGGTATGAGACCCCATTCAAAACATCATTGCAAGGAAAGAAACATGAAATAATAGTAATCTTCACAAAAAATAGCTACCTTTTCATGCATGAAAGAGGAAAAACATGGAACCAAATAATCTGTGTAGTAGTAGTTCTCCAATAGGAAATATAACCAAACAAGCTTAGTGTAGCATCTGAGTGCAGCAAACAAATTACCACTGTGGAAAAAAGAGTAAGAATAGTCAAGCAAACACAGCATCCACCAGCAGTAAAGAAAGAGAAAAATGTCAAATTTATCATGTAGAAAAAGAAGGGCCAACAAATGACACAGTAAACTATGCGAGATTGCTGCTACTTAAATGCATATCAACCATGTGCATAGTGATAATTTTAGTGATGTAAACAATAGCATCCCAAGAAGAAATGCAATAAAGACAGGAAAAACAATGCATGAGAGACGTCATATAAATCCTAAAGCCAGCCAAGCTCCTAACTATGACCCCAATTCCAGGGCCACAAAATCACTAGAAAGATTTGGTGAGACAAAATAAGCATACTACCAAGGTTCATCCAAATAATAATGCCAAAGGATAAACTTAGATTCAATGTGGTCCACCAACACCAACTTAAGAAAAAGTAGGTAAAGCTAGCTTCTAATAAAAGGGGTATCTATTAAATCATTGAGAACGTTAGTGTGAAGAGCAGGAGGAGGTGTATCACCAGTAAGTATACCAACAAGTCCCTTTTTAGATAACCAGTTCGCAGAAGCATTCCCTTCCTTATTAATGAAGCTATATTGTATGATTAGATGATTACTTTCAATAATAGCCATTATACATTTTAGCACACTAATAAGGTACCAAACAGGCTTTGCCTTCAAAGTTAAGAAACTAAAAGGCCATTTTGAAGCTAATTCCATCACCAAATTTTTGAACTGAAATGAAATAGAAACTTGTAGAGCAAATAAAATAGCCCATACCTCAACCTCAAGATGGGATGAAGCAATAACCGGCGAGGCAAAAAAAACTAGGCAGCTCTTAGTATTATCATGAAAGAAGCGACCAACTCCAGCAACATTAGAAGACAAACTGCTGTCAATGTTAGCTTTTATCCAACCTTGAGAAGGGTGATCTCCAACTAATCAAAGTTGGTCTCTACCTCTCTCAAGCATAATTAGAGTTCTAGATGCATTTAAAGATCTCAAAGCTTTGTGGTAGTTGTCCAATATAAGTGAGACAGTGGTACTGGGGTGGGGAATGAGGCATTATATATATAGCTATTTCTAGCCAACCAGTTAAACCACAAAAAACATTTGAGGAAAATAATGCAATTTATTATGTATATAGCTTGTTTCCTTCCAATTAGTAGGCAAGTTTTCCAA
This sequence comes from Phalaenopsis equestris, assembly GCF_001263595.1. Taxonomy (NCBI): domain Eukaryota; kingdom Viridiplantae; phylum Streptophyta; class Magnoliopsida; order Asparagales; family Orchidaceae; genus Phalaenopsis; species Phalaenopsis equestris. Next base: position 107,467 of record NW_018225914.1, on the reverse strand, counting down.
GCTCATATTTGGATGCCAACAAATTCTAGAAAAACTCCCAAATTTATCCCAAACTTCTCTAGCAAAAAAGCATTCATAAAACAAATGATAAGAAGTCCTAGTAGCCCTCTTGCATATTTAACAAAGAGAAGCAAGTCTCAAGCCTTTCATCTTAAAATTATCATCAAGAGGTAGCATAGTATTTAAATTTTTCCTTAAAAAGAAAGAGATGGAAGGATGTTGACCTCATTTTTTGGTTGAGGTTTAGTTTGTCCCATTTAGTAGCCTAGGGTCTAGCCATAAGACTTTTCCTGTTGACTATTCCTAGAAAACTAGACTTGAAACCCTCACCATTAGAAATTTTACCCTTCTCTTCTCAACTTGAAGTTCCACATATTGGTCTCAACCTCTAAGTACTTAATAGGTGGGGTCACTGTGGGGGAAACTCAGGATCAGTCAACCTTAGGATTGCTGGACCTTAGGGTTCACCTTGGGTGTTGGTCCGGAGCTAAGGCACTTACTACACTCATCTACACTCACAATCACTCACAACCATGAACTCAAAATTTCTAGCCTAGATCCCTTGATCTTTTGGGATACTCATGTAGATGGTCCCCTAAACCTACTAGCCCTAGGGGTTTGGTTTAGCAAAGACCACTAAGTAGAGGACCCAAAATGGGATTTCCATTGGTCCATGGCTTATTGGTGATGATTGGTACCTCAACTCTACCAAAACACCCATCTTGGCTTTTTGCCCCTAAAACACCCCCAAATTACCAAAATACCCCTCTTGGGCTCAAAATCCAAAAAATTCCAAAAATTACCAAAAAATCCCAATAAATCCCATATAATGGCAATTTCATTTCTCTCAACTACCACATAACCAAATTTGGCCAATTTGACCATCTTTAACCAAAATCCCCAAATAGCCCTTTAAAGACCCAAATTTCCCAAAATGCAACTCAAATGTCCATCAATTGGGTCTCAATTGACCCCAATTCCAATCCTAGCTCAAATTCACTTTTTATATGACCAAAATAAACCAAATACAAGCTCAATTGGTCCATGGTTTGAGCCCAGTTTTGATTTGGGTCAAAACCCCTATTTTGACCATATGACCTAATTTCACCAAATTGAACCGATTGCCTAATCAATTGGCCTCAATTAATGTTGAAAAATCTTAAATCCAAGCTCAATTGGTCCATGATTTGAGCCCAATTTTGATTTGGGTCAAAGCCCTAATTTTGACCATATGACTTAATCTCACCAAATTGAACCCATAGCCTAGTCAATTGGCCTCAATTAATGTTTCAAAATCTTTATTAAATTCCTATAAATCAAAATCAACTATCAATTGACCTTGGTGGAGCCCCATATCCACTTGATTTTGGCCTGAATCCAAAATTCCCAAATTTAGCCCCAAATTGGCTAAGTCCCCAAATTTCACCCAATCGATTGCCTTAACCTCCAAATTGACATCCAATTGAAATTGGGAACTCTTCATGAGGTCCCTATTGACCATTTGCAACAATAAATTTAGCCCAAGGCTAACCCAAGCTAGACCCAAGCCTAGCCCAACATGACCAATTTGATTAAAGTTCAAACTTCCCTCAAATTGACCCTCTAATTAAGCTCAAAACCACTTCCATCCTTCACCAAAGTTGTTCCTTTTGATCATCTACACCAAATGCAACAATCAATTAAGCCAATTGATATGGATAGCCTAGCCCAAACTCAAGCTTTTGTCATTTGCACCCACTTGGACCCATGCACTAAATGTGACCTAACCACCTTAAAGCCACCAAATTAACTCCACCACAACCATTAGTTGGACCTAGTCACCAGTCGAAACACCATGAAACCACCTAAATCAAGCCATGGACCAAAGGTCCCCCAAATTAAGGGATCTTATTTCCAAAAATGCACATTCTTAAGATATATTTGCCAAATCCAAGCACATTTGCATTAAATTGCTGTGATGGATTCCTCTGGGTTCCCTGAGCTCCTAACCACCGCCCCCTGGCCGGGCGGCCAGCCTAGTGGCCGAAAAAGACCAAAACCAAGAGTCACTCCCATGGAACCTCACCCAAATCAAAC
>NW_018225914.1:104759-105263 GCF_001263595.1 Phalaenopsis equestris | reverse complement strand
AGTGCTAAAAATTTCTTAGAGAGGCCTCTCCAAACTTCACACAGAGCTTCCCTAAGATCCCCTCATTGCATTCCAACATTTTTCTTCACCCATCCCCCTTGTGGGAGCCAAATTTTGAGCTCGAAACCTTGCCGGAAACCAGGACAGAACCCAATACACCTCCACACTCCACCAAACTTCAATTCCTTGTGCCCAGACCTTCACAAGAGGGAAAGAAGCAAGAGCCCCATCAAATCCCCCTTCCACTGAGCCTCTACCATAGCTCGTTTGGACGGGCCCGGGATCACTCTAGCGGGGACGATGACGGGGAGCCGTTCGATCAGGCGTGTATCAAACGGACGGGGGAGATCGATTCGGACGGCGCTTTGAGATGTGAAAAGCGGGTCGAGTCAGCAAGCTACATGGACGACGGCGTCCAACCAGAGCGCGTCACGCATGCTTTTGGAGCCGTCGTAGGATGAGGTGGCCAGCGCGGTTTAAATAGTAAAATAGGGGACTTTTATT
>NW_018225914.1:102315-103597 GCF_001263595.1 Phalaenopsis equestris | reverse complement strand
TCCTCTGGTCCCGGGCTTCAAATTTCAAGGGAATATAATATACCTTGGTCAAGTTAGGAATTTTCTTTGAAAAATCCTTTTTTTGCATCAAAATAATTATATAAATTAAATTAAATTTTGAAAAATCACATTTTCTCCTCTGATGTCTCAATTGACCCATGAATGGGGTAGGATAAGAATTTCAAAGTCATTTGAATTGAATTTGACAAATTATGAAGTGTTAGAGCCTTTGGGGCAAATGTGTTATTTTGGAAATTTTGCCTTAATTAACATTTAGGCTTAATTCAAGGAGGGAAAATGGGTAACTTCTAATCTTAGTCAATTTATTTGATGTTTGAAACACAAAGGGGTTAATTTGTAGAAACCAATTTCACTTTCCTAATTAGGATTAATAAGTTTCTAAATCATTAAAAATTTGGAAGTTTATCAAAATTAAATGATCCTGGACATATGGGTATGACTTTTGAAGTCAATAACTAATCAATTTAATACCCCTATTTTGATTTTCAAATAGAATCCAAATCATGAATCATGACCACTTGAAACCTAACCCTCTAATTAAGATACTCACCTAGGTTATTGATTAAATGAGGATTAGAAAAATAAACATAATTATATCAAACACATCCTTGAAACACCACTATTATTGAAACACTACTAAGCCCAATTAGGATTAAAATTTGGCTAAGTGTTCAAATTACACTAACTTGCTTCTTTAAGGGTCTTCACCCACATAATTTTTAAAATTAAATGATAAATGATAATTACCCCTTTCTTAGGGATAATTGAGACATCAATGTTCACTGAACATTAAGGATTTTTACAGGATGAACCATTCAGCAAAATGATAAGCTTAAATGGGCTCGGGGCTTTTCACTAGTTGGTGAGGGAGAGGCATGGACCTGTTTCCCCCTCTTAACTTGTTGGATACCTCAGAGGCCTATTAAACTTAATATTTTTTGCTTAAAGAAATCATCCTTAATTAAACTTATAAGGACTCGCCATAATATGACATAGGATTATGAAAATTTTACCTTTCCTGCTCTTCATAAACTGCATTAACATGCATTTTATGTTTCAGGAGGTGGAACGAGAAGACTCGCCAGGTACACTTTTACAGTTTTTTCAGCGTTGCTTTTCTTGTACTTTCATACTGTACTTTTATACCTGCAAATTTGCATGCTAAATAACTATCTCACCCTGCATGAAAACTAAAACCATCAGGATAGCCACATACCCAAAACCAAAACTAAAATCAACCAAGATAAAATTCACCGCCACA
>NW_018225914.1:101480-102260 GCF_001263595.1 Phalaenopsis equestris | reverse complement strand
TGAGGGTGGCGGCTGGTGTCGACGATACACGCTTCTTACACAATATTTGAAAATCACCCGAAGCTAATAGATTTGAAGTAAATGAGTTATAAGTCACATGATGTATTCCAAATTTACCGAAAATGTATACTACTTTCCGTTGTCATTAAACCAAAAATCAAAATTTTAAAAACTCTGCATTTCATTTACGCTACACTAATTCAGTCAAACAAACAGTTCCTTTAATTTATTCAAATCAATTTGTTCTCCTTTAGCATAGAAAAGCAAAACAACACCTTCCAACATATATTGTCAAGCTTCAAACCATAATTGTTTAACTAAAACTGTCTTATACTGAACTCTTATCAATCTTCAATACACTTTTCTTTCTCTAGACTTGATGAACCCATGATATATATATCATCATCTCCTTAGATTTAAACAACAAAGCCATCGGCATTCGAGGTTGGTTGCCTAGTGCAACATAAATCCTCAAACACATCTTTTAGGCCTTTGTACAACCATATATATAAGCCCTAACTCGTATTAGGATTCCGAGGTTGTCGTTTGTCACGACCTAAATCCTCATATCTTCCACGCTATTTGTGTGATCATTTCACACAAATGTAAGCCCTAACTAATAAAATTGGCAGGATGAAACACCTAAATACTTCTCCTCAAAGTTGAAGCCAAACATTAGGATAGCTTGGGAAGTCAAAAGGTTCACCTCTGGATCCATGACATCCCCTAAGTTCTTCTTTCTTTGGATTCTACAATAAAATGTTCCAAATTTAAACCAAT
>NW_018225914.1:92863-101331 GCF_001263595.1 Phalaenopsis equestris | reverse complement strand
GAACCCAGCTTAATATAAACCCTATTTAATCCTTTATATTAAATAGGGGAACTTGTCGGCAAATACAAAGGTTTCGCAGACCAAACGAACGTCATACTTTCCTTAGTTTATTTTGATCGAGCCTCATCCTCAATTCTTGTGTTTATCCTTCGGGATAGATACATGATTTGAGGTACAGTGCTCATTCATTTTAAACTATGAAAAATATGGGGTTAGTTTGATTTCATACTTCAACGTCTTTCTGAAGCGGGCGACGGGATTTTGATTCCACCGACCGACAACTTCTTACGGGCAACCCTACAAACAAACCAATCCCCAAAATATCGCCGACAAAGGAGAAATATAGTTGTGCCACATATAAGTACTCCATTTCCAGTATGGAAATTTGTGAATGTGAGCATAAAGCACTTTAGTAATAGAGATTGTGGATTGAAGTTTCCACATAGGGATATCCTTCCTATTCAAATTTTAGCAATTGAGAAAGCTTCTTGCATAACCATGGACAATAGTTTAATTAAATTCCAGCTCTCATTCTTCCAATAATCATAGAAAAGTAACTTTATGTCAGATAGTGAGTGAGCTGAAGTTGTAAAAATTAATGTTCCCCAATGATCGTGCCAGATAGAGATTTTTCCATCACCCACATCCCAGAAAATGAATTTAGGAGCCATAGTTCTAGCTTGTATAATAGCCTTCTAGAGTTTGGAGTCACCAACCTTCCATGTGACAATGGAGGGGTGTGTAAAAGTGCAATTTTTGTGAAACATAAATTGGGTCCATAAAGAATTCCTAGCTCTAAATTTAAACTAGAGCTTGCTCATATTTATATCAATTATCTGTTGAAGTGTTTTAAAACCATTCGCAGACCAAACGAACGTCATACTTTCCTTAGTTTATTTTGATCGAGCCTCATCCTCAATTCTTGTGTTTATCCTTCGGGATAGATACATGATTTGAGGTACAGTGCTCATTCATTTTAAACTATGAAAAATATGGGGTTAGTTTGATTTCATACTTCAACGTCTTTCTGAAGCGGGCGACGGGATTTTGATTCCACCGACCGACAACTTCTTACGGGCAACCCTACAAACAAACCAATCCCCAAAATATCGCCGACAAAGGAGAAATATAGTTGTGCCACATATAAGTACTCCATTTCCAGTATGGAAATTTGTGAATGTGAGCATAAAGCACTTTAGTAATAGAGATTGTGGATTGAAGTTTCCACATAGGGATATCCTTCCTATTCAAATTTTAGCAATTGAGAAAGCTTCTTGCATAACCATGGACAATAGTTTAATTAAATTCCAGCTCTCATTCTTCCAATAATCATAGAAAAGTAACTTTATGAGTGAGATGAAGTTGTAAAAATTAATGTTCCCCAATGATCGTGCCAGATAGAGATTTTTCCATCACCCACATCCCAGAAAATGAATTTAGGAGCCATAGTTCTAGCTTGTATAATAGCCTTCTAGAGTTTGGAGTCACCAACCTTCCATGTGACAATGGAGGGGTGTGTAAAAGTGCAATTTTTGTGAAACATAAATTGGGTCCATAAAGAATTCCTAGCTCTAAATTTAAACTAGAGCTTGCTCATATTTATATCAATTATCTGTTGAAGTGTTTTAAAACCAAGTCCCCCCAATAGAAATAGATTTACTAATCATTTCCTAGTTAGCCCAAATTTCGCTAGACTGTGCACCACTCCGAAGAAATTTGTTAAAGAGCACTTCAAGTGTTTTTGGGTGCTCTTTTATGTCTTTAGAACATTCATAGCATATAAAGGTAGATTAAAAAGCGTACTTTTCAACAAGGTGAGCCTACCACCATTTGATAAATTAGTATTTCTCCAGTCCTTTATTTTGGATTTGATTTTGTCTACAACCTCATCCATTTGAAATTACTTCCTCCTCCCTCTCAGAATATTTACACCAAGATATTTAATAGGAAGTTTTGCAAGTTTACATCTAGTGAATGTGGTTGCCCAACTTTTAACAATATGATGCACTGTTTTCCGAAAATATAAAGAACAATTGGACAAATTAAAGAATAAGCCAGATGTTTTCTGAAATCAGTCAAAAGATGCATAATGTCTTTTATAACAGACTTGCTGGCATTAGAGAATAAAATAACATCATCAGCATATGTCAGATGGCCAACCATGATTTTAGATTTATTAGAATATTGGATGTGAGGATGTTTTACATGCAAATTATTAACAAGCGTGGAGAGGCAATCAAAAGCAATTATGAAATTAGTAGGAGAAAGAGGATCCCCCTGCTTAATGCCTCTATATGTAGAAAAGAAACCACGAGCTTTACCATTAACAAGCACACTGTAATGGTTAGTTTCTAAACATCTTTTGATAAGTAAGCAGAATTTTTGATGAAATCATTTAGCCTACAAAATATTAAGAATGAAATCCAAGCCAATGGTATCAAAGCCTTTTTGATTTCAAGTTTAAAAACTATATTTCCCCTCGACTTTTTTTATCCAAGGCTTCAATCATTTCCTATGTCAAGAAGATTTTATCAGTAATCCCTCTGACCTTAATAAAAGCATATTTTTGTGAAGGGATAATCATAGAGAAATGTGGTTGTAGCCTATTCACAATCAACGTGCTCAAGACTTTAGAAATAATAGTGGTAAGAGATATAGAACAAAAACTTTCCCAATTAATCTAGTCATTACCCTTGGGGATGAGCACAATCAAGGCTGAGCTAAAATACTTACCTGGGTTATCCCCAAGGAAGAAAATTTGAATATTAAGAATAACCTCCTTCTTGATGATGTCTCAACTGTGCACATAGAAGGATGAAGAAAAACCATCAGGATCCGGGGCCTTGTTAGGACAGATGGGTTGCAAAGCATAGAGAATTTCATTTTCATCAGAAGCCTTAGTTAAAGAGAGAGCATTGATGTAACTTCCTTCATCATAAAATAAATGTGAATCAATAGGGGTAAGCTGTAAAGTAGATTGATAAAGTTTAGTAAAGTAAAGCACGACACTTTCACCAATATCTTCAATATTTATTAAAATTTCTCCCTTAACACTTCTGATCTTCATAATATTGTTTATGTTCCTTCTATGTTTTAAAGTAGCATAAAAATATTTTGTATTTTCTATCACCAACAATAAAGGAGATATCATTTGCCCAAAGTGACCAAATTTCCAAAATCCTTCAAGTTGAACTCCCAATTGAACTCACAATCATTTTAATCCTCCACCTAAAATCTTCATTACATTCATCTACACAATGTTGATCAATTAATTGAGCTCAAAATCATGGCTAGCCTAACCCAAACCCAAACTTTAGCCATTTTGACCCACATGGACCCCTTCACCAAAAATTGACCTAATTAAGCTAAATTGGCCCACCAAAGACCACCACAGCCACTAAGCCATTCTTTTGGACCAAGCTAAACCATACAAAACCCACCAAAGCATGTTATGGACTAATGGGTCCCTAAATTAAGGGATTCATATCCATTTTTGGGTCTTAAACCAAATATCTCTTCCATCATGACTAACCCTTGGGGGTAAACCATAATTAAGCCTCCACCTAACTCACCTGACCTTTTGAACACCTCCCCTAGCTCTGTCGACTGGCCTAGTCACCAAAAAATGTCAAAACTGAGTGCCACCACCCTTAAATCAAACCCATCCTTAGCCCTAGGAGCCAGCTCACCCCAATTAAACCTTAGAGACTCTTAGCCTACCACATAAGGAAGCTTTTGCACCCATGACCAGGCCCTAACCTCTCATCTCCGGCCATGGCTATAAAATGGCCCCTTCGCGGCCAAGAGAAAGGTGCTGAAATTTTCTCAAGGAGACCCCTCTAAATTGCTCCAATAGCCTCCTTGAGACCTCCTCAGTGCAACCCTACCACTTCCTTGCCCTAATTCCCCATGTTGGAGTTCAATTTTTGAGCTCAAATCCATGTCGGAGACAGGACAAAACTCTCCACACCTCCATAGTATACAAAAATCAAATTAAACTCACCCAGACCTTAACAATAGTGAAAGAAGACAAAAGCCCATCAAACCCCCCTCACGGAGAGCCTCTACACTAGACTTTAATCAATACCCAAATTTGGCTTTGATCAAATTTGGGTCTAGACCTTTCACCACGACCAGAGGCTAGAGTTTCACCACGACCAGAGGCTCAATCCCTAGCCTCCTTGGACCTCCATAAACATGTCAAACACCTCTGATTAAAGCTTCCCTTCTCAGAGCAAAGGTACTGAACTTCCCCTCTTCTCGAGCCTATTTTGATTCTCCATGTGATTAGGGGTAGTTTAATGGCATGTTTACCGTATTGATATGTTCGTCACACTTAAATGAGTCCATAGGATCAAACCCGATGTCATATGGTTAAGAAATGAGGGAGATGTTAAGTTTTTATAGTTAACGGCTATGGGCTCACACTATTTAGAGATGATGACCCACAGCAGTTGGATCGCGTGTGTATCAAATGGAGGGCTTTGATTGCGATGAATGGGAGCATCATTCATAAAGCACTGGCTCACTTAGATGGCAGTGTCGAATTGAAAGACACCGCGTGGAGCTTTGGAGACACCGAGGATGATGTGGCGCCACGCCGGATAAGTAAAAAAATAGGGCTTTACTTTATTTATTTAATGGTCAGAACTTCAAAAATCCATATCTTGGTGTAGAAAAATCATAAAAATAAATAAATAATATTCTAGAGCTCAGTGAATAGAGGAGAATAGTGTGGGAATGATTTGATGTTTATTTGATACATATTTTATTTTTAATTAATTAAATATTATTTTAAGTCTTTTAACTCTCCATGCATGTACACATTTCACCATAGCTTGATATTTTGGCATGTTGCCTCTATCATGGGGGATATTCTGTGATTTTTCTAAGGTCAGAGAAAACCTCTAGATAGAGATCCATATTTTTCAAGTTTATGTCTGTTATTTGCATAAATTAATCATAATAATTATCATGTAGCTTAGAAAAATATAAAGAAAATTTGGAAGGTTTATTGTGACTAGAGAACCCTTCGGAAAATTTTTCATGGGCCAAGTCATTAAGAACACACTTAACTCTCACAATATCCTAAAATACAAAGAAAATTAATTCGGGAAAAATAATAATATAAATGACTTGATTTTGATTCTCTATTGTGATTTAATGTTCAGAAAACTCCCCATAAGAATTTCAAAATATTTGAAGTTCATTTGATAACTTAACTTAATTTTCTAAGTTAAATGACATTTTTGACACTGAAATGATTTTTAATAATCAAAATATAACTAAAAAATTTATAAAAATAGGTTTTTAGAGCTCTCTATGGTTGGGAGAATTTTCTAAAAATAAAATTGTAATTAAAATAAAAATTTCATCTTAATATTTAGGTAATTAAAAATTAATAAAAATCACAAAATTGGTAAAATTCATGGAAATGTTCTCAATTGTTTCCAAAGCACTTAGGAGCAACTGAAATATTTTTTCTAATTTTTTTAAGTCAAGATATTGAATTTTAAAGCTAAAAATAATTTTTAAAGGCTAAAAAATATTTTTTCTTAACCTTTCACTTAAATAATTCTAATAATTCAAAGAAAAGTAAAAAAATGTGAATTTTATTTCCCTAGGTTCTTTGACCATAGAGGGCTTTAATAAAAATGCAAAACTTAAATTTTCACATTTAAAATAATTTATAATTAATTAACATTAGAGAAATTAAAATAATTCTAATAATTGAAATATAACTCAAAAAATCATGAAATTTGGTCCGAATGGATTTCTAGTCTAAGACTACCTCCAGCAAAAATTTTAAGGGATTAGGCTCTGCCTTGGTCAGGATATGTAATTTTCTTTTAAAACCCCTATTTTTGCTTATCAATAATTATATAAATTAAATTAAAATTTGAAAAATCACATTTTCTCCTCTAATGTCTTAATTAACCCATGAGTAAGATAGGATGAAAATTCTAAAGTTATTTGAATTAAATTTGATAAAATTATAAAGTGATAGAGCCTTAGGGGCAAAAGTATTACTTTGAGAAGTTTGTCATAATTAATATTTAGGCTTAATTCAAGACAGAGAAATTGACAACCTTTTTTATCCTAATTAACATATATGGATGAATGAAATATAAGGGATTAATTGGTAGAAACCAATCTCACTTTTTCCAAATAAGGGTAAATTTGAAATTTTCCTAGGTTATCAGAATTTGGAAGTCTACCAAATTGAATGATCCAAGACTTAGGGGTATAATTTTGGGTGTTAATAACTCATTAATTTAATATCCTTATTTGATGTTCAAGTGACATTCAAATTTTTTTATGATGAATTATTATCACTTAAAATTTAATCTCTTTCAACATGACTAAGACATCTACTAAGGTCTTATGCGCATAGTAGTGACCTAAGCTAAATCAAATTTGGTCAAATGAGGATTAGAAATGAGGATTAGAAAAGTTAAGGTCAAATGAGGATTAGAAAAGTTAATGTAACTAGAAATTTAACACTACAAGCCCAAGTTAAAGCTAAAATATAGCATTAACTTAAATAGCATTAACTTACCCCTTTTAAGGGTCTTCACCTACATAATTCTCAAAATAAATGACAAATGATGATTACCCTACTCTTACCGATAATTGAAACATCAATGTTCACTAAACACTAGAGATATTTATAGGATGAATTAGTAAGCAACATAATAAGTTTAATGAGCTCGAGAACTTTCACCAGGCGATGAGGGGGAAGCATGGACCTGCTTTTTCTCCTGAACTGTTGGATACCTCGGAGGTCTACTAAACTCACTATGTCTCGCTTAATAAGATCATCCTTAATTGAATTGATAAGGGCTCACCAAGATATGATTTAGGATTTAGTAAATCATCAGAACCTTATTTTTCCACTTTACATAAAAAGCCCTTACAGGCATCTTTGAGTTTCAGGTGGTGAAACGAGAAAACTCATCAAGTATGCTTTTATAGTTTACAGTACCATCTTTTTTTCTATACTTTCTACACTATATTTATGCTTACAAAGCTTGCATGTTAAACGACGATGTCTCCCTGCATGAAAATAAAAGCTTGCATGTTAAACGACGATGTCTCCCTGCATTAAAATAAAAATTGCTAGGATAGTCGTAAAACTAAAACCAAAAGTAAAATCAATCAAGATAAATTTCACCGAACATTCAAAAAATAAGACAACTCAAAATTTAATCTCAATCATCATAAAAACCACAATTGTAGCTAAATTAAGACGTCTTTATTGGATGATCAAGAATCCCTCAGAGGAGGTAACCTATGGTTGCTAACGAGACTTCCCATGGTCTAAATGAAACTTCCCATGAGACTTCCCATGGTCTAAATGAAAGTATGGAACTCCTTAAGTTGAGTTTAGTAAATTCATTTGGATTAAGTGAAATCAATAGAAAATAGTGCTACCGGAATGAGGTAACCGTAGGATCATAACTGGTTTCACCCTAATTAACTTTAGTTTTCCCCATAACATTTAAAGAACTAAAACCATATGGCCATATGATTTGACATCATAACTTGACACGCTAGAAAACTTAAACTCGCCACGATGAGGAGCTTGGAGCTAGCATGGTGGGCAACATGGTCATCTTCAACAGCAAAACCTGTCTTCCCGAACTAAACCATTCCTTCCTGAGAATTAAACAACCAAAGTCATAGGACTTCGAGGTTTTTTGCTTGTACAACATAAATCCTCACCTCATCTTTAAGCCTTTGTATAGCTCTGCTATACAATATAAACCCTAACTTGTCTTAATATTCCAAGGTTGTCATTCATCACGACCTAAATACTCACATCTTCCAGGCCATTTGTGTGATCATTTCACACAAATATAAGCCCTAATTAATAAAATGGGCATGATGAAACACTTCAATAATTTCTCTTCTAAACTGAACCCAAACTGTAGGGTAGTTTGGGAAGTCACCGAGGTTCTTCTTCGGATCTATGACATCCCCTAGCGTCCTAGCCTCTCTTCCTTTGGATTCTACAATAAATGTTCCTAACTTAAACCATTCCCCTTTCACACCTCTTTCTCTGATCTCGTTCAAAAGTCTTATTTTTTTTACGTCTTTGAAGATAATATATCCTGATTTTTGTCGACTGTTTTCATGAGCGACTTCATTTTTCTAGGATGTAATTAACTATAGGGGCTTGCCCTTATAGGAAGCTTGTCCAAATCTGGCTTAAAATAAACCCTATTTAATTCTTCATATTAAATAGGGGAAATTTTTGGCAAATAAAAGGATTTCACAGACCGAACAGATGTCATATATTTCTTAGTTTATTTGATCGAGCCTCATCTCAAGTCTTATGTTTATTCTTCAGGATAGATATAGTGTTTGAGGTATAGTGCTCTTTTATTTAAGCTGTGAAAAGTAAGGGGTCAGTTTGATTTCATATTTTTCTATAAACTTATATATATATATATATATATATATAT
>NW_018225914.1:84270-92853 GCF_001263595.1 Phalaenopsis equestris | reverse complement strand
ATACATATATATATATATATATATACATATATATATATATATGTGTGTGTGTGTGTGTGTGTGTGTGTGTGTAAATTAAATGTCCTTCCAAACTAGAGAATGGGATTTTGATTCTGGTGACCGACAGCTTCCAACGAGCAACTCCATAACTAAAATAGTGCCGACAAGGTTGCCTCCAAAAAAGCGCTTGGCTTAACTTCGATAGCCCGACAAATGATTCGACCTGGATCAAAATTCCAATTAAGTAATCCTTGATCAATTGCCCAATCTTTTATAGATCCAAGGATTCCTACAAAGTACTCAAATAAAAATTTTTCTTTAAGCTCTTCCTTTTTAGATTGATTCATATCCTTGTTCCTCATTTATCCTTCTACATCCAATATTCATCTAGTAATTTTCTCAATTTTCATATTAATATCAATCTTAAAATTTATAAGAAGTGGATCTCTATAAGATAATTCAATATCTCCCAAATTTTGGATTAGATTCTCTTTAGATAATTCAGATGCTGGATCAAGTTCTACTAGATTACTCTTTTGTTTCAAATTATCTTCCAATTTTTCCCCTCGATATTGAGTAAATGGTGGAAGTGGTCTACTTATATTTATCATAGTTGAGGAAATAGATTTTTTTAATTCCTTAGGAAATTCTTCTATTGGTGTTTCAATCTCTCTATCCTTATCTCTCACCTTGAAGTTCTTTCAAAACATATCTTCAAATTCTCTTCTAAAAATTTGTTCAAAAACTTCAAGTTGCTCATCATTCTTCTGCTTAGGGTTTATCCTAAGGTCACTAAGTAAAATCTTTGGAGGGTAATTGTTAACCAAGCATCAGAATCTCATTCATTTTATCTGTATACCACGGAATATGCCATTCAGTGACTTTAAATAACTCTTTCAAAGGAGATCTTTTACTAATTTCATCATTCAATGCAGGTTAATCTTGTGATTGAGTCAAATATGATGATATAAAGATTGGTGGTGCAGATGAATTCTCTAAATAGGTACTAAATAGTAAATAGGTAGGCTTTAAAATTTTATGGGGTATATTCATTTTAAGTTCATGAGATTTTTCAATAGATGGAATTAAAAGCTTACTATTTTCGATAACGTCCATCATTTTGCACCTCTCTTGAACATACATACAGTCTTCTTTAAACAACATTTTAGACTCATGATGAAAGTCCATTTGGATCTCATCTGTTAACTTACTCTCAAATCTTTTTTTGAAATGGTCTTTACTTAGACAATCAATTTCATCCATCCAAAAGCAATCACCATCTTTTCTCTCAGCTGGATATTTCATAGTCTTTAACACGTCAAAAGTGACTTCCTAGTCATTAATATTCATAATCAACTTTTTATTTTATATATCTATCACAGCTTGTTTAGTAACAAGAAAAGGTCTCCCCAAAATAATGGGATTTTATTTATCTTCCTCCATATCTAATACAATGAAATCCATAGGAAATATAAATTTATCCGCTTTAACAAGCACGTCTTGTATAGCCCCTTTTAGATAAATGGTTGATCGATCAGCTAACTGTAGGGTTACAGTAGTGAAAGAAATATTGGCTAAATCTAACCTTCTAAATATAGATAGGGGAATCAAATTAATGTTCGCTCCTAAATCATATAAAGCTTTTCCACATAGTCTTTCTGCAATTACATAAGGAATTGTAAACTATAAGGAAATTAAGTTTCTGAGGAAGATTTTTTTGAAGTATAGCGCTGCACTCCTCACTTAGTGCAACTATCTCGTAATCCCCAAATTTTATTTTCTTATTTAATTTCTCCTTCATAAACTTTGCATAACTTGACATCTATTCCAAAGCTTCAGCGAAAAGAATATTTATCATTAACTTCTTAATTACTTCCATGAACTTTGGAAATTATTTATCCAACTTTTAATGTCTAAGTCTTTGAGGAAATGGAGGTGGCGGTCTTTCTAAATTGATTTTAGTTGGATATATTAAGTTTTTAAGAAACATTTTCTTCAGGTCTTCTAGCTTCCTTTGTTTCTCTCTTAATTTCTGTCTCTTTTCTAACAACATCCTCAAACCCTCTTCCACTTCTTAATTGGACAGCTTCTACTTGTTCAATATTATTCTCTTTAGGGTTGATCTTAGTGTTGCTACGAAGTATTCCTTGGGGTATATTGTTAAGTGAATTAGCAATTTTTCCCAGTTAATTCTCTGTGTTTCTGATCACAGCATTTTGACTTTGCAACAGGTTTTCCATTTACGATATCACATCTTCTATAGACATCTTCTTATCCTCAAATTTTGATCATTGTTAGAGTTCATCATTAATTGTTGATCATTGTTAGAGTCTAGTGGATATGAAGGTCTATAGTTTGTGTTCCCTTGATTATTCCAACTTCCATTGGGATTTGCATGATTATTTTCCCATTGTTGGTTTCCACCCCAAATAATATGATACCCGTTAAAATTAGGATGGTTCTTCCATCCTGAGTTGTAAAAGTTAGAATACATGTTGTTTATGGTATTTAAAGTCTCATATGATAAATTAGAATCAATCATATGCCCTAATGAACTTTCCTCACTGACTGGAGTAAAGTGAGGCATGTTCATTCCAAATTGGTCCAACTTTTTTGATATTGCAGCTACCTGAGATGCAAGAATTTCAATCGCATCTTTATCATGAAGACTGGCTACATTTTTAGGATTGACCCTTATAGAGGTCCATTGAAATTTAGTTGTAGCCATTTCTTCAATTAATGCATATGCTTTATTAAATGATTTTGACATTAATGATCCACCAACGACAACGACAATTGTAAACCAAAGGGATTATACTAACCCATAGTAAAAAGTTTGAATGATTAACCAATCAGGCAGAGCATGGTGTGGACACTTTCTTAGGAGTTCCTTAAATATTTCCCAAGTTCGTATATTGATTCCCCTTTATACTGACAAAATAAGAGAATATCTTTTCTAAGTTTAGTAGTCCTTGAAGGTGGAAAATACTTAGGAATTTCTGAGTTAACTTCTCCCAATTTTTAATAGAGTCGGGTGCTAATGAGTATAACCAAATTTTAGTGTTATCCCTTAGTGAGCGAAAAAATCCTTAGTCTAACAACATCATCTGACATGTCGTTATAACGAAATGTAGCACAAAGTTCTAGAAAAATTGATAAGTGTAAATAGGGATGATTCGAAGGAGTTCCCCTAAATTGATTGTTCTGCATGAGTTGGATAATTTTAGGATTTAATTCAAATGATTCAGCTTCTGCAATAGGGTTTTGTATACATGAGTGAATTTTAATTATTGTAGGACATACATAATCTCTAAATGATTTATGATAATATTCTAAGTTATTACTTTGAATGTTTTCCATTTCCATTTCTACTTTTTCAAGTCCTTTCTGTTTTTTTATTTTTTATCTTTTTTCTAACTTGGAATCATTAGACACAAGTTTTGTAGATCCTTTATTTCGCATACAGAACACAACAAACAATACATTAACAATTAAATAAAAAAAATAAAAATATATTCAACACAACAAAATATTTTCACAAACACCTTATTTTTGACACAAACAATTTTTTCACAACACTTTTCATATAAAAAAAAAACATTACACACAAATATAGTTTTTATGACACTACAGTTTTCTAACTCTAAGCCTAATTACTTCAACTAAAATTCTCCTAAAATTCTTACTGAAGCTTCCCCGGTAATGACTCCAAAAATTTGATGTGCCCTAGCTTGTGATGATTTTCTGTGTGTTTTATGTAAGTTTAAATCCTTGGTACAGTGTCAAAAACTTGACCCATCCCAAAATTATGCAGTAATTTAGTTTTTAAAAATATGGCCAATAACTTGACCCAATTTATATTAAGTAGTTAATATGCAAAATTGAAATGTTATATAAAATATAGCAAATAGTTCACACACTATGAGTTCTACGCAAGTTCACGTATCGCTTCAAGTAATATAGGACTTTCTGATTCAGCGCCAAATATCGATCCCACGAGGAAGCAAGAAAAGAGGTCCTTAGTCAAATTTTGTCTACTAATATTAGTCATTAGTTTGGAATGTTGATTAAAATGGTGTTTCATCTTGCAACTACTCCTAAATGCAAATGTTAAATGTAAGGATAATAACTACTCCTAAATGTAAATATTAATTCTAAAGATAACCTTTTCTGAATGAATTGGTTTGGAGATTTTTAAGATGTTAAAAACTACTATTCTTATGTAGTGGATTGGGTAATGTAAGGGAATGAAATACATTAAATATTGTATGTGCCAAATATGAGCAATTTTAATTCTCTACCCTCAGTCAAGTGTTATAGAAAATTGTTGGGTAATCTTAGGTTTAGTCACTAAATCCTTGGTTAGGCTGGGATACTGGCTCTCATTCCAGAGCTCCCTCTTCCCTTCCCCTGAAGGCTAACTCTCGCTTTAGTTCTTAAACACTAAGATCAAATTGGGGACTTTAGTCTGTCACCCTAGAATCTCCAATTTTTTTTGCAGTAAAATATAGATTTCCCTATTTATTTGCACTCAACCCCCTTGAACTTCACCATCCATGAAATTTGAATGTGGTTCCACTTTGTTGAGAATTGCACTGCTCTCTCAGGTCTTAATGCAATTACAACAAATTTTAACACTATAATGGGCCCTTATTGTAATGTAAATGAAGTGCAAGTAACAACCATCACATTTATAACTAAAACTCCTGCATGTATCGCAAAATCCTAAACATCAATCTTACTCATTGCAAAAGAAAATTAAAAGGAAAAAAATGGCATAATTCTCTCATGCCACTATTTCCTAATAAAAATAAAAAGTAAAAAAAAACATCACAAAGCACGAAGAAAATACAATGGAAAACTTCATTCATCAAAGCAAATCCGCTATATAAGTTTTTACAAATTCATAAGATAATGAAGAACACAATACTTAGCTTTTTTTCCTTGAAAGAAAGATGAAAATCTCTTCCACAAAGTCTCTCACTGATCCATGCAATTCTAGAACATTCCCTTATAGATTCTCTCAAAATCCCCTCACCAATTTCTCCAAAAAGGTAGAAATCTACATTTCTACTCCTAGTCTAAGATCTCTAAACATTCTCCACATTTTTCCCTGTCACACACCACATTTTCTGACATAAAAGCAATCGATTATAGTGTAGGGACGAATTTCCCTAGAGATCCCTCAAGCAACCTTCCAAAAAATGTCAAAATACATTGAATCTTCTAGAAATTCACTCAACATTGTGTCCAAACCTTCTCGGGCACCGTTAGTTCCATTTTAGGCACCGTCGGGGCCATTTTCATGTTGTTCTCTGTACTCTCACGCCGCCTGCGACGGTTCTGGCGCTATCGTAGTAATTTTTTAGGCGTATCACTCCTCGTAGAATAAAACCATCAAAATCAAAGAGTGGTGGCAACCTCGACATTTGATGAAGTAGATTTAGTTAAGTGGTAAAAAGAACATGACAAAGGAGTGATGATGATGCTTAAACTTTTGAATAAGAAACAAGTTGATTGTTTTCTCCAACAAGAGAAGTTGAAGAGATGTCTCAGTCATGCGATGACAAGAATTGAGAAAGCTCTACGAAATGTGGACTAACCAATTCATCATCAACATGCGGGTCACCTCTGGAGTGTATAATCTGAAGTCCTACAAGGGAGAAAAAGTTCCTTGGAAGTGGAGCAGAGACAACTTGAAGGTATTCTATCCTTAGGAAAATAAGATTTTTTATCTTGTCAATGAGAATGTATTATCGTTCTTGCCTTTCTAATCTATTATTAATTTCATAAAAATGATTTTAAATAAAATTTTCCAAATTATACATATAATTCCAAGCTTGAGTGACACTCAAGGAAATTGAGAGGTTCATGCAAAAGATCTTCTAAATCCGACCGATACTCGAAAAACTGAACCGACTTGTCAACAGTGGTTCCATCTGATTCGCGAAACTGACATTGGCTTATAATGTCTGGTTGATAAATTTATTTTAACTAATAATAAGAAGTAAATGTTCTATTGATAAATCAAATAAGATTCAACCGACAATCAGCATGCATCATAAATATGTATCATAGATCAAAATGGATCAAGCTTTTGTGGTGAGATTCCTTACACATTAGCATGAAGATCTATGGTCGATAATGTACGAATCACTTAACAATAACTCTAGACAGTTACCCCAATGAAAGATGAGATAATATATTAAACTTCTCTCTCTTTTCTATCCAAATGAAATAATGAGAACACAAGCACAATTACACACCAAAAAAATCTCACAATCACTCCTCACTTCACACTTTTGCATTTGGAAATCTTTGTTCTATATTTTTATCTATCCAAATGACTTTTAAATGCCTCTCAAATGCTCCCCCAATGCTTATGTTTGTCTTTGGTAGAGCCATTTATGCATTAGACTATGAATCAACACCTTAAGATCACTCAAAAAATCAAAATTCATGAACTGATGCCTAGAAGCTGATCATAACATCTTATCGCAGACAGTTCAACACCTACTTTCCACTTCCTATGACTTTTGGTTGCTTAATGCCCGTTTCTAATGCCCAGGCATTTAGGATGACACCAAGGTGCCAATGACCTAATTCCTCCTTTCTACATTCTTTGTATTTGGTACAAACACTAGCTCCTTAGAGCCTACATGGCACCTAAGCGTTACTTCTCTACTTAGCTAATTTCTTAGGTTATTCAACTTGTATGAATCCTCTAACCTGAATTCTACAAATTAGATGAAAAAAAGTTTTCAAATGCATAAAATCAACATAAAATCATACTAAAAATATATATATATATGATCATATTTCGATTATAAATATAATTGACCCAAATAGAAACATTACTTTCCCTCAAGTAATTTCAAAATCTAAAATTAGAATATTACGAAGTATAACAGTGGCCAATTATTAAAGATTCATTACTTTCTTATTTTGTAGAAAGTATATTTTAGTAATGGTAGAATTATATTTTAGTTTAGATTGAACTTTCAGGATTCATTTATAATGTTGTACTCTTAGACTTAGCATTAGAATCTAAGTTATTAAATATTTTTCTTAAATTTTACTAAAGTACGGAAGTCATAAGTTAGTATCTATCCTAAGTCATATGCTTTTATGCAGTAAAAGTGTCACTTGAGGACAAGTAACATTTAGGTTTGGGGGATTTTGATACACTAAAATAATATATTGTTTTAAGTATATATTTTATGTCTATTTTTGGTGATATTGCACTTTAAAGAATGGTATCTTTATGTCTTTTATGCAGGCATATGAATTTTAGGCATTTGGAGCAAAAGTAGCAAAAAGGATGAAATTTGGAGCCAAAATAGCGAAGTTTTAAATTATGGAGCATGATGCGCCAAATCGGTGCCAGATGCGTCGAATGCGTCAGATTGGCATCAAATGCGCTAAAGCCTAGAACAGTGTGGTCTTCAACAAACTGGCACATGATGCTCCAGATTGATGGCAGATGTGCCTTTTGAAAGAGAGTTGGCACATGATGCACCATGGATGACTTTTTGCGGATTAAGGCGGTTCAAGATGAATTTTGTGTGAATTTTCAAAGGACACTTCTTCTAAACACCCATTGGAGTAATTCAATTAACTTAGACACTTTGAAAGGTTATTTTATAAAAGGATTTGTCTCCTGAATCAATAGACATGTCATTTTAATTCAAAAGAGTTTACTTTTGGATATAATTTGGGGGGAAATTTTGAATTCTTTTTGAAAGGAGGCGTCCTTTGATAAAAGAGAGGGAAGTCTAAGGCATGAGAGTGTAGTTATAGAAGGGGGCTAGTAGAGGTGTGTGGTGTGAAGGAGTGTTAGAGAGAGAGAAAGAGAGAGAAAATCAAGGGCTTAGAGATTTTTTCTTAAAGGATGGTAAGAGGAGAGGGAAGGTGACAGATTTCTTCTTCATTACATATCTAAGAGAGAATTGGATGTGCTTGTGAAGAGAGAAAGGCTTGGAGAGAACTTCTAGGAGTTTTCTTGGGAAGGATTGTGAGATAAGTTGTGTATTTTTTTCCTTTTGTTTTGTAAACTTATTTTATATATGAAATCAGTGTTTTGTCATATCCTTCTCAGGAATTTTGAGTAATCTTCTTTATTCTTTTCCCTACTTTGAGATATGGTTTTCTGAAGAAATGATTTTATTTTATATGGTTTTAAATGTTAATTATTTGTGATGATTTGATCTTCCATTTTCATTTACTTTTTTATCTCACCAATTGAAATGTTAAAATGTGTTGAGAAACATATGTTCCAAAAAGGCAATGATTTCTTCAACATGGGGAGAATAACATTTGATTTCATAGAAGAGTATTTCATCTCTGAAATTGGGTGCAAATAAATAGGTAAATATACTTTGTTGGATGCAGAATTGGAGATTTTAAGGTGACAGATTAAAATCCTCAATTTGATCCAGTTGATTATAAACTGATGCGAGATTGTTAGTCTTTAAGGGAGGGAGTAGAGGGAGCTCTTGAGTGGTAGCCAGTATCCTTCTAACCTAACCACGAAAATAGGGACCAAACTCTGGATTAGTCAATGTTCTTTATGCAATCGGAAGA
>NW_018225914.1:77058-84252 GCF_001263595.1 Phalaenopsis equestris | reverse complement strand
AGGGTAAAGAATATGATTGCTCCTATTTGGCACAAAATAGTTTTTATATATATTTTCAAATGATTTTAATCTCCTTACAAACCATATGCTCATTGTAAAGTGGAATGATGCTTTCTTAAATTTGTCCTTTACTTAACAACATCTTAGTTTCAATTTTTGTAATTTTACTTTTGAAAGTTTAACATTAAGTTTAGTTAACTCTGCCTTTTACCTGCATTTTATTTAGCATTAACTTGTCACTTACTATTCAACTTCACACTTTATTTTCAGTATTTTTAAAATATTACTTTACATTTTAATATTAGGGACTTATTTACAGACATTTCCAACTTCCTTGTGGGATCGATATCTAGGAGTCCATTAGCGCCATTTATTACTTAAGCGATATGTAAACTTGTGTTATTTTTAAAGGGGATTTGGCATTTTAAAGATTTTTTAAAGATAAAACAATTTTAACTAAAGTTACTTTTCTGGGATTAATTTGTATATTTGCTGTTGTAACTACCGTGTGTATTTCGTAATATGAAAAAATATTTGAAGAATTAAGACACTAAATCCACCGGCATCAAGTTCTTGGCATCGTTGCTGGGAGACTAATGAAAAGTAGTAGTAAGATATTTTATATTTTATAGTATTCTTATTAAAAAAAGTTTAAAAAAAGAAGAGATAATGTTTGTAGTTTATTTTAAATATTTTCTTATTTATATGTGTTTACTTTTTTTTAAATTTTTTGTTGTATATGTTTATGCAAGTGTAAGATCTAAAAGATCTAAAAATTTAGCAGTGTAAGATCTAAAAATTTAGCACCTTACAATTCTGAGTTAGAAAGAACAATTAAAAAAATTCAAAAACAACAAAAAGAGATAGAACATATTAGTAAAATGGATTGCAATTTGAATAATGTTTGAAATGAAAATGAATATCATCAGAGACTTTAAGAGATTATGTTAATCCTACAGCAGATGAGATTCATTTAAGTATACAAAACCTTCTTGTAGCTGCAAATTTATTTGAGCTCAAACCTGATATTATCCAAATGTTCAAAATAATCCGTTTTGGGGAACATTAACTAAAAATCCAAATTTACACCTTGCTAGTTTTCTAGAATTATGTCCTTTATTTAAATATAATGGGGTGTCAAATGATGTCGTCAGACTTAGACTTTTTCCTTTTTCACTAAGGAATAAAGCTAAGATGTAGTTAAACTAGTTAGCACCTGGATCTTTTAGAAATTGAGGAGATTTAACACAAAATTATTTATCTAAATATTTCTCACCTTCAAAAACTACTAAGCTCAGAAATTATATTACATCTTTTTGTCAGTTTGAAGGGGAATCAATTTATAAAGCCCGGGAAAGATTTAAAGATCTCCTTAGAAAGTGTCCACACCATGTTTTGCCAGAATGGTTAATAATTCATACTTTTTATAATGGATTGGTTGGATCTTCTAGATCAATAATTGACGCTGCTGTTGGTGGATCGTTAATGACAAAACCATTCAATGAAGCATATTCTTTAATTAAAGAGATGGCTACTAATAATTTTCAAATGTCCACTGAAAGAGTAAATTTAAAAAGAGTAGCCAATATTTATGACTTTGATGCAATATCTATGTTAGTTTCACAAATAGCTGCTATATCAAAGAAGATATATCAATATGGAATGAAATATTCCCAGACATCACCTGTGCTTGAGGAAAATTCACTGAGACAAACGATATAACCGCAATCTTCTTATGAGACCTAAAATGCAATAAATAATTATTTTAATAATCCTTATGCCCTTATGCCAATTATTATAATCCCAGTTGGAAGAATCATCCAAATTTTAGTTGAAGTAATAATAATTCTAACGCTGCAAATCTGCAATGGGAAACAACACTGCGAACCCATTAGAAAACTCCAACAATTAAGGAAATTCAACTTATAAACCATATTACCCTCCATGAATTAATAATTTGTAGGGTAAGGAGAAGTTTTCAATGAAATAGTTGATATTGCAAATAGGGAGTCAATTACAAAGTCAATGAGCTATAATTAAAAACATGAGAAATTAATTGGGATGTATTGCTACCGCACTTACCAATAGACCTCCAGGAATATTGCCTAGTAATGTTGAAGTAAATCCTAAAGATCAAAACAAAGAGCAAATTAAGGCTATTCAACTTAAAAGTAGAAAAGATTTAGAAAAACAGAGTTTAAAAAGATGTGGAAGTTGAAGTTGAAGAAGATGAGGTGGAAAATGAAAAATTTGGTGAAGATTTTCATTTTGAGTCAAAAAGTCCTATTAAACTAAGTAAAATTACTGTAGAAAGTCCACCACCTCCATCTCCTCAAAGATTGAAGCATAAAAACAAAGATAACTAATTTTTAAAATTTTTAGAGATATTATAGAAATTAATAATAAACATTCTATTTGTTGAAGCCTTGGAATAAATATCAAGCTATGTGAAGTTTATGAAGGATATACTAAATAAGAAATGGAAGTTTATAGAAAAAGAGACCGTTGCACTCAACGAGGAGTGTAGTGCTATAATTCAGAAAAAGCTTCCTGAAAAACTCAAAGATCTTAGAAGTTTTACTATTCCTTGTGCTATTGATGAAATACTTTTTAAAAAAGCTTTATGTGATTTAGGACCCAATATTAATCTTATGTCGTAATCAATTTTTAGAAGGTTGGGCTTAGGAGATATTTCAACTACGATTGTAACTCCGATTCAACTACGATTGTAACTCTTCAGTTAGTTGATCATTCGATTACCTATCCTAAAGGAGTTATAGAAGATGTTTTGGTAAAAGTTGATAAATTTATCTTTCTTATGGACTTTATTGTATTACATACGGAGGAAGAAAAAGAAACTCCTATCATTTTAGGAAGACCATTTATGGCCACTGGAAGAGCTTTAATAGATGTACAGAAAGGAGAACTAACTATGAGAGTTAGTGATTAAGAGGTTACATTTAATATTGCAAAATCAATGAGATAATCTACAAAAGAGCAAGAGATTGAATGCTTCAGAAAGGATATTAATGAATATCTAGGCCATGAATTATTTTAAAAAGACATTTGAAGGTGAAGGAGAATTTGAAAAGGAATATTTAGAATATCAAGATGAGGATAAAATTCAAGATAAATCTACATAAGTGAGAAAGAAGATTTGGATTATGTTCAGGAAAAATTTGAAATGTTATATCCTGCAGAAAATAATAAGAATATGATTTCATCTATTGAAAAACCTCCTGAACTAGAACTGAAAACACTTCTTACACATTTGAAGTATGCATTCTTAGGAGATTTATCTACATTACCTGTTATAGTATCCTCAGAATTAACTGATGAGCAAGAACAATAGTTGTTGGAAACTTTGAGAAGATATAAAAAAGCATTTAGATGGACATTAGTTGATATTAAAGGAATCTATCCATTAATTTGTATGCATAAAATTTAATTGGACGATAAACATGAACCAAGAGCTGATCCTCAAAGTTGATTAAATCCAATGATGAAAGAAGTTATTCAAAAGAAATTTTAAAATGGTTAGATGCCAGTATAATATATCCTAATATATCCTATTTCAGATGGTGGATGGTGCTTGAGTTAGTCCAATTCACTGTATTCCAAAGAAAGGAGAAGTGACTATAGTGACAAATGATATTAATGAATTAATATCAATAAGACAAGTCATTGAATGACGAATTTATGTAGACTATAGAATATTAACTTCCGCCACAAGGAAGGATCATTTTACATTAACCTTTTTCGGCGAAATGCTGGATAGGCTGGATGGGCATAAATATTTTTGTTTTCTAGATGGATACACCTATTATCATCAAACACCTATAGCTCCAGAGGATCTGGAGAAAACAACATTTACAAGTCCTTGTGAAACTTTTGCTTTTCGGTGAATGCCCTTTGGATTATGTAATGCAATTGCAACATTTTAAAGAAGTATGATGTCAATTTTTAGTAATTTACTTGAAAAATGGATTGAGGTCTTTATGGATGATTTTTCTGTGTTTGGAACTTCATTTGAAATATGTCCAAATAATTTAGAGAAAGCTCTTAAACAATGTGAAAATACTAATCTCATATTGAATTAGGAAAAATGTCAATTTATGGCTGCAGGAGGATATGTGCTTTAGCATAAAATTTTATAAAATGACATGGAAGTAGATCCTGCAAAAAATAGGTTATATCAAACTTACCTCCGCCTATTAATGTAAAAGGAGTTAGAAGTTTTTTAGGACATGTTGGATTTTACAGGCGATATATTAAAGATTTTTCAAAAATTAATAAACACTTATGCCATCTTTTAGAAAAGGATATAAAATTTGATTTCAACCAAGATTGCCTGAAATCCTTTGAAATTTTAAAAGAAAAATTGATCACTGCTCCTGTAATTGTTTTACCTTATTGGGAGAAACCATTTCAATTAATGTGTGATGCAAGTGATTATGCAATTAGAGTTGTATTATGGCAGAGATATGATAAGATTTTTAAAGTTATGTACTATACTAGTAAGACTCTTAATAATGCTCAGATTAACTACACCACCACTGAAAGAGAGTTGATAGCCATTGTATATGCTTTTAGAAAGTATAGGTCATATCTAATTGGAGCTAAGTGTGTTATGTATACTAACCATTTGACTATTAAATATTTGATGCAAAAGAAGGATGTTAAAAGGATGCAAAACCAAGACATGTTAAACCAAGACTAATTAGATGGGTACTTATGATGCAAGAGTTTGATTTTGTAATAGTCGATAGGAAAGAGATTGATAATCTAATTGCTCATCATCTATCTAGGCTAGAAAAAGAAGAAATACTTGACATGTAAAAAAAAATTAATGAAAATTTTTCTGATGAACAACTTTATATTATGAAAGGATGAGAAATAACTTGGAAAGTCGATATTTTAAATTATATTGTTAGTGTTTTTTTACCATATGGATTAACAAAACAAAAGGAAAGAAATTCATTCACAGTGCAAAGTCTTATTTTTGGGATGGCCATATAAACAATGCCAAGATTTAGTAATGAGACGATGTGTGCCTTACAAAGAAATTAAGGAAATTATGCAGAAATATCATGATTCTGAATTAGGAAGACATTTTGGAAATGATAGAACTATTCATGAAATTTTACAATCTAGATTTTATTGGCCTACTCTATTTAAAGATGTTAATATATATATATATATATATGAACATGTGATCGATGTCAGAGAGTATGTAATATTTCAAAGAGAGATCAAAGATTTCAAAAAAAAAAATGAAATGCCTTGAAATTTTAATTTGGAAATTGAAATTTTTTATGCATGTGGATTGGATTTTAGGGCCTCTCCAGAATAGTGGTTTGACAGAAGCATCTAATCGTGAAATTAAGAGAATTTTTGAAAAAAAGAGTAAATCCTAATAAAATTGATTGGTTTGCTAGATTAGATACAACATTATGGGCATACAGGATACCTTATAAGACATCTATAGGAATGTCCCCTTATAGATTAATTTTTAGGAAGGCTTATCACTTGCTAGTAGAATTGGAGCATAAAGCTTATTAGGATATAAAGGAATTCAATTTCAATTTCAAAGAAGCTAGTGAGAAATTTTATGGGACCATTTATACCTTCATTTAGATATATATATATATATATATATATATATTTGATGGAAGGAGCATTATACGTCTCCCTACATGTTTATGAGAAAGAAAAGTACATTAAGTTTACAGGGAGATGATCCCCATCTAAAAACCAAAAGAAATACAATACACACTCAAAAAAGGAGATCCTCAACCACTTACAACTCCACCCAAAACAAAAAAGAAGATGTATACCCAAAATATATATATATAAGCATACACCAATAAATAAACAGCCTAGGGAGGGGCCCTCTCCAACATAACAAACTTAAGTAAACAGAAAATACAAATACTCCCAAACAAGACAAAACAACTAAGAAACAAGGAGCTCAGCCTCAATGGAAGACCAGCACGACTCATGGCCACTAACAATGTCCCAACATTCATTTTTGCACTCTTAGGTAAGGAATTTGGAGTTTGTCCCCCTGAGTTAACAGGTGGAGTGGGGGGGAGAGGGTTGTGGAGACCTCAGCATGCTCAACATTTGCACCCTCCATAGCCAGGAAGTTAGCAGACCTGTTTGCTTCCCTATACACAAAAGAGAAATGAATCTTAATTTCAAGGCTAAGCTTTTTAATCTTATGAATCCACTGGTTAATGTGCCAAGGGGAAGAAATCCTTATAGTCAGCAGCTCCACCAGCAGGGAGGATTCCACTTCAGCAAAAATCCACTTCCACTTGTTCTCCTTAGAAAACTTTAAGGCCGAATAAAGAGCAGCAGGTTCAGTGTCCAAAGCATCTTTAGTAATATATGGGGCCTTATAGAAGAGCAATGTATGCTCTATGTGATCTTTAAAAATTCCCCCAATATCTGCTCCCTTGTTTGTGTAGCTTCCATCAATATTGATTTTAATGAATGGGTAAGAAGTTCTCTCCCATCTAACCTTGATGATCTTAATATTATAAGCAACCATGGTGGGTAAGGTCTACAGGATCTTAGGGAACTTCCTCCAACTTATCAGCTTATTTAGATGTGTCAAGCAGTTAATCATCACCCTTGTAGTGCTGACCTCCCTTTCCTCATGTTTGGCCTTGTTCCTAGCCATCCAGAGGAACCAAGCAATAATGAAGGGGATTGGCATGAGGTTAATCTCCTGCCAAATTTTAATACAATCTATTATGACATCCCAACCAATATTTATCAGGTTAATATTCATTTGGGAGGTCAATCTATTCCAAACCTCCCTAACAAATTTGCACCTGAAAAATAAGTGATCACTGGAATCCTGGTCAAGCTTGCAGAGATGGCATCTAAATGGCCCTTTCAGACCTTTTAGTTTCAGGATATCATTAGTAGGAAGTAAATTGTTTAGGACTGTCGGCACTATTTTTGGTGTGGGGTTTGTCCGTATGAAGCTATCGGTCATCGGAATTGAAATCCCGTTGCCCGTTTCGGAAGGACGTTTTAAAAATTTTTATTTTTGAAAAAGATGAAGTCAAACTGACCCCATAATTTTCATAGTTTAGATGAAAGAGCATTTTACCTCAAATCCTGTATCTATCCCGAAGGATGAACACAAGAATTGAGGGTGAGGCTCGATCAAATAAACTA
>NW_018225914.1:75025-75370 GCF_001263595.1 Phalaenopsis equestris | reverse complement strand
TATGAAATCATTGATTTCCAAAATTATACCCCTAAATTCAAAAGTCATTTTTGATTAATGAAATTTTCCAAAATTTTGGATAATTATGGGAATTATCTTTTTATATTGTAATTTGGTAAAGTGAAGTGGGTTTCTACCAATTAAGCCCATTTTTGGTTGCAAATGAGTTAATTAATATAAAAATCTACCCATTTCCCATTTTGATTAAGCCAAAATGCTTATTAAGGCCAAAATGTCCAAAATTACAATTTTGCCCCTAAGGGTCCAAACTTTCATAATTTGTCAAATTTAAGTCAAATGACCTTGGAATTTTTATGTAACCTTACTGATAGGTCAATTAAAACA
>NW_018225914.1:68635-71548 GCF_001263595.1 Phalaenopsis equestris | reverse complement strand
TGACCTTATAAAGGATTTTCAACAAAAATTGGATGCCGATTTGAGGTTTAAGGCATTCAATTGTTGAGATTTGGGGTGTTAGCCAATATTGAGGCTAATTGGGGTTTTGGTCAGAGATGGTCAAATTGACCAAATTGGACCATGGTGTAGTTGAATAAAATGAAATTGGGAATATTTTGGATTTATTGGGATTTATTGGGAATTTTTGGAATTTTTTTTGATTTTTGGGTCATGGAGGGGTATCTTGGTAATTTGGCCATTTTTGTCAATTTTGGAAAATTTGGATGTATTCAAGGTGTTTGAAATGTGTTTTGATCAATTTTGGGTATTTTGGAAAAAAATTTGGGAATTTTGGCCAAATTTGGGTTCCAAGGGCAGTTAGGTAATTTGGAGGTGTCTAAGGCAAAAGACCAAGTTAGGCATTTCAAGTAGAATTGGATAAATATCCATTCTAAATGAACCATGGATCAATGAAATCTCCATTTTGAGCTCTCATGTATTGATCTTAGCCAAGGTATTGTGAGGGTATTGTGAAGATATGGTAAGGGTATAGTGTACCTAAGCTCCAAATCAACACCCAGGGTCAATCCTAAGGCCAAGTAGTCCTATAGGAACTCTCCTTGAGTTCCCTCATAATGATCTTACCTACTAAGTATTAGAGGTTAGGACCAATATGTGGAACTTCAAGTTGAGTAAAGAAAAGAGTTTTGAGTTTCTAATGGTGAGGGTAACTTTTCTAGTTTTCTAAGACTAGTCAATAGGAAAGTCCTATGGCTAGACCTAGGCTACTAAAGAAGTTTCTAGACCTCAACCAAAAGTGAGGTCAATAAGGACTCTCCAAGAAAAGAATAGCATGGAAGGGGTAAGGTGTTTTTGGCATGAGGATACATTCCACTGGCAATTTTCCCAGCTGTATAAATTATTCTGAATATCCTTTGAAATAGTTGCCCTGGTCCTGTTCCTCACATTAAGTTGATCTTTGTTGTTCCTATCAAATTGGATAGTTGAAATGGAGCTGACAGAACGATCCTTCAGAATACTCCTCAAGGTGTCCTCAGACCAAACATTGCTATTCCAACAGTCTTTGACTAGTAGATCCCCCTCCTTTTCATCCTGCAAAGGTTCCAAATAATCATTAGGGCACCAATTTTCCTTCCAAAAATTGATATCCCGTTGGCCCAGCTCCCATCTAAGCAGCTTTTCAATATCTTCCCTGACCTTTACCATCTGAATCCAAATTTTGGAATTTCCCACCTTCCTAGTGACCTCCCCAGGGTGATCAAATTTGCAGTATTTGGCCTGCATGAACTTGGCCCATAAGCTTTCATTCTATCTGAATTTAATCTAAAGCTTACACAGGCTGATGTGTTGCATCTGGTGTAATCTTTTAAAACCCAAACCACCAGCCTCCCAAGGTTTAGCCACTTTTTGCCAACTTGCCCAAGCCACTTGTTTTCTGCTCCCAGCCCAAAGAAATCTGTTGAAGGTTCTTTCCAGCATCAAAGAGGTGCTTCTTTTCACTGTTGCCACTTGGAGTACATACCAAGCGATAGAGGTAAGAATGCTCTTTAAGGAGGGTGATCCTTCCACCATTGGGCAAATAAGAGTTAAATCACCCCTGAAGAGTAGAAATTATCTTATCAATAACCTCATCAAATTTAATCAACTTTGTTCTTCCTCTTATCAAGTGAATCCCCAAATATTTGAATGGGAGGCTCAAGCTAGAGAATCCTATGTAAGAGTGCATCCATTGTTTGATTGGTAGGGAGACTCTTTTACTGATCAGTATCTCACATTTATCCTTATTTACCTTTAAACCAGACACCTGTTTGAAATTTTGTAGGCACTCCATAATGAACTTGGTAGCAGACTTAGTAGCCCTAGTAAACATCAGAATGTCATCAGCATATATTAGATGGCTGATATCCATCTTAGCTCTATTGTGATAAGTATTGAAGCTTTTTCTATTCTCCTTACAATCAATAAGTCTAGAGAAGTAATCCAGGACCATGATAAAAATGGTGGGGGATAGAGGGTCCCCTTGTTTGAGTCCTCTAGAAGCTTTAAAGAATCCATGAGATTTTCCATTTATAAAAACTGAATTTGTATTATCCTCCAGCCATCTTTTAATAATCTGACAGCACTCCCTGGAAAAGCCCCTAGCCTTCAAGCATTCAATAATAAAATCCCAGTTCACCATGTCATAAGCCTTCATCAAATCAAGCTTAAAGATGGAATTTCCCCCTCTCCAAGGTTTCTCCAAATCCTGTAGAAGTTCTTGAGCCAAGAGGATGTTATCCCCAATGCTTCTGCCTTTCAGAAAAGCAACTTGGTTATTACTGACAAGTTAAGGTAATACAAGCTGAAGTCTGTGTACAATAATTTTGCTTATAGTTTTTCTTATAACCTTAATAACATTGTTAAGACTCAGGGTTCTGTAATGGTTCCAGCTATCCTTGATAGAGGTCTTTGGAATGAAGACAATAGTGGAATCACTGAAATAATTAGGCAGGGAGTTACCTTTGAAAAAATGTTGGATAGCTTTGATCACCTCCACCTTGATAACATCCCAGGCTTTCATGTAGAAGTCTGCAGTAAAGCCATCAGAGCCAGCAGATTTGGAACTATCTATGGAATTCATCAGGAATATCATTCAAATGCAGATTAGCAGTAAATTGCTTGCTGTCTGCAAACAAATTGCAATCAATATGCACTCTTTCACTATTGTTCCCATTCATAAGGTTGTGGCAGTACTGCACAACACTTTCAGCAATGTCCTCCTCTTGCCTGAGCCAAGTTCCATTCTGGTCCTTGATGCAGTGTATAGTGTTACATTTTCTCTGGTATTTAATGCAGGCATGGTAGAATTTGGTGTTTCTATCTCCTTCAGTAAATTTGGTTTTGGCAGCCTTT
>NW_018225914.1:66542-68478 GCF_001263595.1 Phalaenopsis equestris | reverse complement strand
TTTAAGAGCTTTGCCCACCTTCTTTTGATTAATCCACAGGTTGATGAAAGGGTTAGGGTGAAGGTCATTCTTCCAATGTTCCTTAATAATATTCAAGAAGTTCAAGTTTTGAGACCACACATTCAGATATCTGAAAGAGCTTTTCTGGCTTGTCACCTTATTCCCTATAGAGATCAGTAAAGGCCTGTGGTCTGAACCAGCTAGGCTTAAGTGAGTGATGGATGTCTGCAGAAAGTTTTGGATCCAATTATCATTGGCAAGAACTCTATCCAACCATTCCCACATGTCCTTCCTTCTCCAAGTAAAGGTGGGGCCACTGAATCCAAGGTCAAATAACCCAGTTTTTTGAATAATATCATTAAAAAATGATATAGTGGTAGGGTTGGGAGGTCTTCCCCCCTCTCTCTCAGCAGGAGAGGATATGTATGCAATTGAAGTCTCCTCCCACAAGCCAAGGCTTATCAATTGATCCTTGGATGAGATGCAGGGATTCCCACAGATCAATTCTAGCAAATTTAGAGCTTCTTGCATTGACAAAAGAAGCAAACACCTCCATATCCACAAAGCTCAGATTCATATGTGAGATTTGAGTATGGTTAAGTAAGATAGAGCACTTCATTTCTTTCCTACGGAAAACCCAAATTTTGTTGTTAATATTAGTGAACAGATTGAAGTCAGGGAAGGCTTTGGCAATTTTCAAAGTGTTGAGTTGAACCACAGGTTCCAAAATGGCTACGCACCAAAATTTTTGTTTTTTATTTAGATATTTGAGTCTTTTTAAGGATAAGGGGTGGGCAATCCCCCTTATGTTCCAGCACAGCAAGTTGATCATGGGTAGGGGGGAGAAGGGTAAAGTTCGGACCTGGACCTCGTCCTCCCTCTAGTTTTGTTAGAGAATTTTTTTATCTGATTGGTAGAAACCTCCAAAGTTTGAAGCTCCTTTCCTTCGCCAATATTCTGTTCTTCTGATTTGTAGTTCTTTTTCTTTTTAGTTTTCTGAATTTGCCAATCTGACTCCAGTTCTTTATTCATTGCTTCTACCAAGTTCTGGCTGGGGGAAGCCACCACTAAATCCACCACATGGCTCTTTAAATTTCTGGGAGACAAGGGATCTAGCATCACCTCCGCAACTGTCTCAACCTCTGCATGGATCTCCAAGTTCTTATCCATTGTAGGTTTCTGACCAGCAACAGTGCTTACTTTTTCAACTGCCCCTGCCACAGAGGAGAGTTCCTGTTGGATGAGAGTCTCTTCTATCCCTGCTACAGTAGAGGTCTTTTTGTGCACTTCATTACTTCCAACTTCCAGGAGATTTTTGTTGGCATCAACCAACTCCTGTTGAGGGTGGTGATAAACCCTTTTGTTGGGGGGGTTTAACCTATAGCATCTCTCCCTAGTATGTCCAAACATTTTACAACATTGACAATAATGGGGTCTTTGCTCCATGATTACTTCTTGCCAATGCCCCCTCAGAGTGTCCCCAATCTAGATCCTCTTGACATCAGGAAGAGTAACATCCCTTTCCACTAGGATTCTTGCACTGGCTGGTCTGGCTTTGTTATAAGTGGCAGCATCTACCTTCAAAGGTGCACCCAATATTGAACAAGGCATTCAATTTATATAGGTGCAATGGCAATTTAGGTAGCTTAAACCAAATAGGCACTATGGGAGGTTCTTGTGAGGGGCCATAATCAGGAGACCATTTCAAAATTTTTATTTTTTTTCCAGCTATGATGATGGATTATTTGACAAAGATTCTGGCATAGACCTCTTCCTTTGTCAGCTGGATTAGGAGGTTCCTACCCTCCAGCAGACCTAGCTTCCACTCTGATATTTTCAAGGAGTCAAAGTATTTCCTTACAAGTTCCATCTTTGGGTGGCCCAAGCTAAATTTGCCAATTAGAGTAAATTGAACCTCCAAGTTTAAGTCAGCAAT
>NW_018225914.1:50283-64921 GCF_001263595.1 Phalaenopsis equestris | reverse complement strand
GTCAAATGGGAGCGCGCTGCGTGGCTTTTCGACGGATCCGAGGATCCAGTCAGCCCGCGTTTGAATAAATAAATAGGGGTATTTAATAAATTCAAAAAATAGCCCCTAAACTTTAAAAATCCATATCTTTGCATAGAAAATTCATAAAAATAAAATAAAAATACCCTCTTGCTCAGTGAACAGAGGAGAACCATGTGGAATTATTTTAACATTAATTTAATGTCTAAATTATTTTTCAAAAATAAATTAGGGCTAGGGGTTTTTCTACTTATGTTAGTTCTTATGAGTTTCCTTATGTTGGTTCTTATGTTGGTTCTTATGAAGGAAACTCATATACGTTCTCCTCAAGTGCAATCTTTAAGAACCAACATAAGTAGATAATGTATATGAGTTTCCTTAAGAGTTACTAAAATTTGGATTTAGAAATATAGGAGTCCAATTTAGAAAAAATATTAATAAATGATACCAACTAAAAGTTTAGAAATTTTTAATGTTAAGAAATATGAAAATATGAGTTCCTATCTAATTTAGAAATATTGTAAATTTCTAAATATAGAATTTAGGACTTTTATTATCTCTACTAAAAAAATTTTAGTAAGCATAATTTTATTTACTATATTATATCCTTAAGCTTAAGAGTTTCTCAAATCTTATACTTTAAAAAGATCAGATGTGGAACCAATTTTTGGTTAGACACCAATCCTCAAGCATCTCCTCACTTTTATTTACTTTTCATTTTATTTTCTTTTTCTTTTTCTTTTTCTTTTTCTTTTTCTTTTTCCTTTTCAAGTAAGGATTACAATATTTGGATAGGTCTTTAATGGTTTTGAATTCCGCACTTTCTTTCCTAAAGCAAAGTGTTGATAATTTTATTTTACTTAAAAACATAATAATAGTTTTTAAAATAAATTTTTTTTCTTTTTCTTTTTCTTTTTCTTTTTCCTTTTCAAGTAAGGATTACAATATTTGGATAGGTCTTTAATGGTTTTGAATTCCGCACTTTCTTTCCTAAAGCAAAGTGTTGATAATTTTATTTTACTTAAAAACATAATAATAGTTTTTAAAATAAATTTTAATAAAAGAAATTTATGTTTTGAAAATAAAAGGTCTAAATTTTTAAATTTTTCAAAAATACAATTTTTCTTCCAAAAGATAGTTACACTATATTTAGCATTTTCCACACTAAAAATTTGTAACTTTATGTTTTTCTTCATTACTATAAATTTTAACTAAATTCTCTTACTCATTTCTAAAATCAAAATTTTACTTCTCTAATATAACTTCATATACTTAATCATTTTTCAAATCAAAATTAAATTGAATTGAAATACATTTGAGAACAAATAAACTTTTAAGTTTCTTTAAAATTTTTCATCTCCCCCAAACTTAATTTTTTTAATAGAAATAAAACATTTTAGCATCACACATAAAAGTAGGAAGGAAAACAACTATAACATGCTTGCAGGAATTTTATAACCTAAATATGCAAGTACAAAAAATTAAAAAGAGGAGTAAGAGAATTAAATTGATCAAATTTTAATTCTTAACATATAGAGATTCATTAGACTTCTATACATTGGAGTATAACTAAAAAGCAAATAAACACACTAACAAACAAACAAAATTAAAATATAAAAAAAAGTAACTCGTAGTAAATTGAAAATTTTAACCATGCAGTTTTAAGTAATGAGTTAGCTAAATTATAAATCTTTCTAATATTCTAGAATTAAGTTCAACAAACATTAACTAAATACAACAAAACAACACAATAAACATAATTACTACCACTCAAACATACTAACTACACATAAAAATCAAGATACATTGCAGTAGGTGTACTAAACAAAACACAACAACTAAAACTAACATTCTCAACAGTCTCAACTGTAAACAACAATGTACAGAATACTTGTACCATCAAAAGTTCGTAACAATACATAAAAAAATAACATAAAAGAGAAAATAGAACTACAAATTCAACAAAGCATCATCTTCCTCATCACTATCATCGCTATGCCAAGCAGCAGTAGGCTCAAACGGTGGATATCTAGGGTACTGAGGAAATACTAAATCTCGGTTACCTTTATTGAGATGCTCCATAGCTGTGTTGTACTCCTCCTCATAATCACTTCTTCTTCTTCTTATATACCCATCCATATGCTCAGTAAGATGCTCTAAATTTGGCACTTTATTCATTGGTATAAATAACATTATTCAATAATCTTTCCATAAGCTGTGACTGAGTATCAGAGCCATAACTCTTACCTCAAGAAGCATGTAAAGTAGAGGCTCGTGAAGTATAGGCAGCAAAACTACTGGAGAATCCACCCTTTCAACCAAAAAGAGAATTATGTGAATAAGTTTTCACATTTACACTGAAAATGGGCTTCAATATTTGTAGGATCTCCTCTCAGTTATCAAATCTAACAGCAGCCTGCTCACATAACAAAAATATCAAGGATGCAAATTCCAAACTTGTAGTAGTAGCAATGACAGAACTGGTAATAACTCCAAAAATCAATCCTCCAATATCAATTGGCTTGAACTACTAAATGCAGTAGTTCAGGGTTTCTCTCTCTTGAGTCACTTCAATTAGATAATTTGTAGGAAGTAGACGAGAAAAAATAAAAGACTTCCATTCCTTGGCATTGGCATCCAACTTCAAGGTATAAAAATTCACTCTTCTTTCATTTGTAATCTTCCATAATCCTATCCCATCAGTTAAAAATGATATAATATCTTCTAACTCCTTCAATAGGAATATAGTTTGCATAAAAACACAAAGTATTAGGAGGCAAATGCTACTGTCTTCCCATGCACTATGACTCCTTCATCAATCTCTGTGAGGTTTGCACAAAACACTCACACAACAAAGATCACGGTGACAGCAGAAAATAATAGAACCACTCCCACTGGAGGCTAACAATCAAGCCCTCCACGACTCCTCTTGGACTTTTAAAACATCGCTCAACAATAAGTTTCCTTGTATGTAAAGCATCACTGTACCGATCCTGAGCTGTCAAACTAAGAAATTTACTCAAATCAAACGGAGCTTTTCCTTTGCTTCTTTTCATTCTCGGTTCCATTTTCTAAAATTTTGCATAAACTTCAAAATAAATTGTACAATGAACTCCAAATCATAAAACACAACTCTTAAAAGCTTAAACTAACAAATATATGAATTTTCCATCAATTTTTCCAAAATTTTCACCATGAATAGTGAAATTTGGGTATATTATGAATGTGCTCAAATTACATGGTGAAAATCACAAGTTTTTTTATAGAAGTGAAGCTCTTACCTCACGAAAATCAAACCTAACAAATTTGGCTTGAAACCACCAAGAAATCTTCAAAATAGGTGATGCCCTAGCCTAGAAATTGCAAAAAAACAAAGGTATAAAATGAAGTTGGGGAAAAAATAGAGATTTTCAGACCCAAAATTCACTTAAAACTGTTCGCAAATCGGTTTTCATGAACTGGCGCTTAGGCGCTAGTCTATTGATTTAGTCAGTGCTTAAGAGCGGGATTTGGCGCTTAGGCGCCAGTGCACAATTTTTTTTTTTTCAATTTAAGTGAAATGCAATTTAGCCTAAGCCAGCCAACCCTCTATGATCTTAAAAACATTCTACATATTGTTTTCTTCACTTTTGCTTTCTTCTAACTCAAAATTTCACCAATTTAAGCTAATTTGATTCACCAATAAACAAACAAAATTTTTCACAAACAAAACATTTACATTCATTCACAAGCGATTACAAAAATTTTTAAATACATATTTTCTCAATCCAAATAGTCTTGGAAGAGAAAATTCCTAACACAGAAAAACACTTTAAAACGCTCTTAACATTAACAAACAACATTAAGCACTCAAAACACTAAACAAAGAACTTAATCACAAACTTAATTCCATTCTTTAGTTGATAGAACAAATTTTGGCCTATCGTTAGTTTCTCCTATAGCATTTGGATTGTATATTTGAAAAAACGGATGATGGTTAATAACTCTGGTTGAATCTTCTTCAATCCATTTGTTCCTTAGATGCATGACCTTGTCTGCTTCTTCTATAAAACTGGTATGGCTAAACTGCATCTTTAGTTTCCATCCCTTATGATTGAGATGTGCGTTAACTTCCATCAATTTTGCTTCAATTGAAGCTATGTTAGCCTCAATCTTAGTGATATTCTCTGATATTCCTTCAATACTAACAACTACAAAACCGTTATACATCTCTTTCATATTCTGACCAATAAAATTCTTTCTCACTTCCTCCTTCTTCAAATCACTCTCCCAAGATGACATTCTTCTAAGATTCTCTATTTTTCTCTTAGAAATTAGGTTTAAATGAAGGTGTGGTGAGATTTCTACTCATACCCCCTTTATTTATAGGCATAAAACTCCCCCATAACTCCTAGCACATTTTAGAACTTCTCTTACACGTTCAATCCAACCAATTTGTAGTTTAGAGCTTCTAGAAATTGAAATTCGCACTTGTTTTTTAACTTTCGCGCTTAACCGCCGGATCTTGGCGCTTAAGTGTCGTGCTCAATTTAGTACAAGTTAACTTAACGTCTAAACATTTGTTCTAACATGTCTAAGTAATCATTAATGGTCTTAAGATTATTACTAACTTAATATAAAATCAAAATACTACCAAAATTTTCTAAATCACACACAATAACATAAAAATAAAAATAAATACACAGATAACTATGGGGTGCCTCCCATAGAGCGCTTGGTTTTCCGTCGTCAACCCGACGTAACCAATGCTTATTCTGGTTGACCCAACTTGATCCCAGCTTTCTATATTTAAAGAAGTAAAATGCGATGTACGCGATTAATTTCCTTAATAGATATTCTCAATTTGCAACGACTGCCAACAATTTGATCTAAAGCAAAGGCTAGGTAAATTTTTTACTATGAAGTAAATAATAATGCAATTATAATATTTTAGTATGGGAAACAATGCAAGTATATGTATCGTTATCAATTAATATAGAACTTTTCTGAGTAAGTCCTGAATATTAAACCCACAGGAAGGATTAGCTTTAGATGACAAAATACTTAGCAATTTATATTCTTACTCAAACTTAAGATGCTAAGTTAGGAATAAAAGTTTGATTCTTTTTGTAATTTTTATTTAGTTTGAAAATAAAGTAAGCAACTAATTAGCTTAACTAAATTACTTCCAAGATGAAGGCAATATAAGTAAAATATCTTAAGTAAAATATCAATATAAGTAAAATATCTTTTTCTTTATCATGAATCAGTTATAAATATAGAAATTTAGTTGTGGAAGTATTTTAAAAGTTTTGTGTCAAAATAGGAGAAATAAAGGAGAAATAAAATTCTTTACCCTTACTAGACATGCTATAAAGAACATTGGTTAATCTATAGTTTGAATAGTTTTGAAGACCGGCTAGCTAGAAAAGATACTAGCTCTCACTGTAGACTTCTTTCTTCTCCCTACACTTGGGGGCTAACATCTTGTATCAAATCCTAAAATTATAAATGAAATTAGGGGCTTTAGCCTATCACTCTAAAGTCCTCTAATTCTACACCTTTTAAAATGTATTTCCCTTTTTATTTGCAAATACATTTTAAAAGGGTCTTGAATTATCACTACTTCTTCCAACATTGAAGTCTAATACTTCACACAACTTTCTTTAACTGGAGGAGTTGCCCGTAAGAAGATGTCGGTCACCGGAATCGAAATCCCTTCTCCCACTAAACTACTCAGAATTCATGAAAACTACTCAGAATTCATGGAGAAAATACAACCACGCAAGAGTTTAAAAGTAGAAATCATGCATAGAAACAAGAAATCTAATTTGAAAACTAAATGTAGTCATAAAGATAAGCACATATCTCAAATTATCTCCACAAAATGCCTTGAAATTTCTTTGAATTCTCTCCCTTCTCTCACAATACAAACTAATACTTAAATTAAAATAAAATAAAATAAAGGAGGCCTGCGGTGGCAGCAATGGGCGGCGACGGCGATAATGTGAACTTTTGATGGGTGGTCACTGACCTCTTCTTTTGGATAATCTAAGTCTTTTCTTATAAAAATCCAACGGTTGCCTTCGTATCTCTTCAAAAAAGTGTCTCCCTTCAACGAATCTTCTAGAAGTTATCTTCTCATTAGCAAATTGAATAAATTTTCATATTCGTAGGTTATTTCCCACATTTTGTTATCAAGGATTGCTTCAAACACCTCTTCTAAATTCCACTCCAATTAATATTTCTTCAAATAACTAACTTTGGCGCTTAAGCGTGGGGCACCTGCCACTTAAGCGCGGATATGGGCAGTTAGGCGCCCCAGCTCATTTTGCACATTTCATCATTTTTGCTCCAAATTTGCCCTTTTCACTCCTTTTAGCATTTTCCATCCATGTGATTGTACCTAAAAAAAGCACAATAATACCTTTCATTAAGGCTCAATATCTAAAAAATAGGCATAAAAATGTGTATAAAAACACTATATATTCTAAGTGTATCATGGACTTAAAATTGTAATAGTAACAGTAAATTTTTACTTTTTCTGCATTTTTAGTATTTTCAGTTTTTGTTTCTTTTTTTAAATCTCAGCAAATTCTATAAAATATATTATGTCTCATTTAAAGCTCTAAAGCCTGTATGTATTTTTAAAGTTAGTGCCTGCAGTATACCAGAGCTCAGTTTAATAGTCAGAAATCCTCTAATGGTTAGTTTTTATTTTTATGCATTTATTGTTTTCTTTCACCAAATTAATTTTGTACTAAAATATTTTTAAAATGCTTAAGAACATAAGTTTGTGGGGAAGAAAAAAATATTTTTTTATTTAAAAAAAGGGAGTAAACTAAAATTTATTTATCCTTAAGTAACAATATTTTTAAAATTAATTTAACATGATATGGGATATTAAGATTAAACTATAAATAACTATACTTAAGTTTATGAATATTATGGTAAATTTAGGTAAAGTTTTCTAATAATGAAGTTCAATTCTAATGTTAAAGATATTTTGTATGATAAGAAAAGACTAAGTTTATCTATTTAAAGTAAATGAAATTCTATTTTTAAAGTATTAACAATTTTAGTGATTCATGTAAGAAAAAAAGAATAAGTATTTATGAAAATCATAAACTAATATGAATTTATAAAGTGTAGAAAGGTGAGGAGTTTTAACTTAAGAAGAGGATAGCGATCCTCACTTGAAAAAGAAAAAGGAAAGAAAGGATTAAAAAGATCCTAAATGAAAAAAAAAAGAGAAAAATAAAAAGAAAAGAAAAGAAAAATAAGTGAGGAGAAGCCTGAGGAAATGCCAAATTAAAAATTGACTTCACTTGAATCAACATAAGAAAAAAGCTTTATTACATTTTCTAAACTTATACTGGATTATTACTAGCATTATTAGTAAAGTTTTCCTGAAGTTCTTTTCATGTGAATATTTTAGATGTCCTTGATATGATAAATTGCAATTCTTCTTGAAAG
Organism: Phalaenopsis equestris; assembly: GCF_001263595.1. Classification (NCBI taxonomy): domain Eukaryota; kingdom Viridiplantae; phylum Streptophyta; class Magnoliopsida; order Asparagales; family Orchidaceae; genus Phalaenopsis; species Phalaenopsis equestris. The sequence continues at coordinate 57,448 of NW_018225914.1, read as the reverse complement.
AAATAGAGATTCATAATTCTTAAAATTAACTACTAAGTACTTTAAAACTTAGAATTAGAATCTAAGTTATTAAAGGTTTTTCTTAAATTTTATTATTTTATTTATTGAACTAAAGTATGGAGGTTATAAGTTAGTCTTTATCCTAATTCATGTACTTTTATGTAGTAAAAATGTCACTTAAGGACAAGTAACATTTATGTTTTGGGGATTTTGATACACCAAAATAAAATGTTACTTTAAGTAAATATTTTATGCCTTTTTTGGTGATATTGCACTTTAAAGAATAGTATCTTTATATTTTTGTTACAGGTATATCAATTTTAGGCATTTGAAAAAAAAATAGTAAAAAAGACGAAATTTGGAGCCCAAACAATGAAGTTTCGAATTCTGGCGCCAGATGCGCCAAAGCCCAGAACAGGGCAGTCTTCAACAATTGGCATATGATGTGCCAGATTGGTGCCAGATGTGCCATTTGACAGAGAGTTGGTGCATGATGCGCTTTGGCGTCAGATGCATCAGGGACCACTTTTTGCATATTAAGGTGGTTCGAGATAAATTTTGCACAAATTTTCATAGGGACACTTGTTCTAAACACCCGTTGGAGTAATTTAATGTAGCTAGACACTTTGGAAGGTTCTTTTATGAAGGGATATGTCTCTTGGATATCCCTTCATAAAAGAACCTTGCAAAGAATTCAAAAGAGTTGACCTTTGGATAGAATTTTAGAGGAAAATTTTAAATTCTTTTTGGAGGGAGACAACCTTTGATAAAAGAGAGGGTAGTTTAAGATTTGAGAGAGGAGTTAGAGAGGGGGCTCAGTAGTGTTGTGTGGCGTGAAGGAGAGTTAGAGAGAGAGAGAGAAAATTTCTAGGAGTTTTCTTGGGAAGGATTGTGAGATAAATTGTGTCTTTTATTACTTTTATTTTATAAACTTGTCTTTATTAATGAAATCCGTGTTTTTTCGTATCCTTCCTATGAATTTTGAGTAGCTTTCTTTATCCTTCTTCCTACTTTTGAGATATGGTTTTATGAAGAATTGATTTTGTTTTATATGATTTTTGTAAATAATTTGTGTTGATATGAACTCTGATCTTCATTTACTTTTCGATCTGACCAATTAAAATGTTAAAATGTGTTGAGATACATATGTTCCAAAAGGAACATGATCTCAGTGGTACCCACATACATCTCGGGGGTCTTAGAGGAAAGCTCTAGAGCTCATTCATGGAAATGTCATTATGTACTCTTTATTTTGGATGGAATCAATGAACTCTACCATAATTATTCTTAGGGGTGTATCCCTTGGTGCCTCATGGTTTTTTCCTTCCCACTCATGATAATAAGATGGTTGTTGGTCACGTACCTCTCTTGATCACCTTAATGATGACTCTGGTTAGCACCCTATTTTCATGTGTTGAGCGGTTTTCTTTGTATCAAGGATGAATGGAAGGACTTTGGTCTTCATGCAACCTCCACCTATTTTGTGCATGGCTCTCTTTCACAATTGATGATCAGATGATTTTTCTTTGTGTTAGATGAGATCATTGATGTATTCTTTAGCTGCAATAAGACATTTAGTTTAATAACTCAACCACACCTTTGAATATTGTAGTCCTATAGGGTATCAAAATCACCATGTTATTAGCCATTGAGATATGTCACATGTTTTCAAGTTTCAAATCATGTACCTCTAACTTCTTCTTCCAGAATAAAGTTATGTATATGTGTTGGCTTTCTTGATGCCCTTGTCTAAGCTCTCATAGGGCATTTGAGCTCTTCCATGGATTTTGGGCTCTATTGAAGTATTCTGAAAATATTTTGATAAATTCAATAAAAGAGCTAACTACTTTGATGGGTAATCCATTAAACTATTTGAGGGACTACTTTCTTACTGTAATGAAGATGAGGCAAACTTCAGAGCGTCGGTGATCTTTAACAGGTGAATGATTGACTAGAAGGAAGTGATGTGGTTGGTCGAATCAGCTGACCTTGTAGGAGCTAAGCGATAGAAATTTAAAGTTCTCAGAGGGTTCAATGGTAGAGATCTACTGGGATAACACATTTTCTGGCTGACAGGGAGCCTTCATGATATCAAATCACTCTCTACCCATCAATACATACCCAACACTAACCAAGTACTAGGGATCAACTGCACTTCCTCGGCTAATAGTGCTCTTTATCTTTTAGATGCCCATCCTCCTGAGGGTTTGGTTCACTTATTCTAGCAAAATCATCTTTGATGGCCTCTAATATTAGGCCCAACATCTGATCCTTATGCTCATGGATTTGTTGCTGCACAAGTTCGCTAACACTATCCATATTTATTAAGTCTCCCTAATGGGCTTCATCTCTTTATGCTCCTCTGCACATTGGTGACAAGAACTATCTTGTAAATCACACACAAGGAATATAGAATAAAATAGAAGAGAGAAAAAGAGAGAGGGTTTGTATATAGTAAGAATCTGGTTCTTTGAAGATCTCTACTCAACCCCTTATTATAGAAATCGAAAATTTATTTATAAGCAAGTTGGTATAAAGTAGAAAATTACATGGTTGAACCAGATTTTATAGGTCTGCTCTACGATATATTTGGCAAATATAAAATAAAGGAGACAATAGTTCATCTATCCTATTATCAGTTTGTGAGGACCTTTAATCCTTGGGTTCGTCAGGTACAATCGGTCGACTTTATCAAGTTGGGGCTACTAGTCATCCTAAGAGATTCTTTGCTCAATTGAAATTTTTTTAGTCATCTAGGCTTCATTCAATCAGCTTGAGTAGGTCAAATGGTTGTCCAGTTTTGATTATCAGTTGATGAGCCTTGTATGGGAAACTCATGTTGTTGAGTAAACTTAGGCTATCTGATAAAGGTTGAATCACTATAATCTAATAGGTAGCCAACTTCTTTTAACAAGAGTTCCATTTTGAAGACTCAATGAATGTTTGATGATGGGTCTTGGAGGCTTCTATAGAGCTTCTAGTTATACTTGGACAAGATTTGGACAAGTTTCTTCCCTCAATTAGAATGGTCTCATTATTTGACTAGAATGACTTTCTTTCAATCTGTCAAAATCCTATTTTGTGGGGGTTTTAGCTGGTCAATGGGATCCTCTGATCTTCGATTGACATGGTCCCCTTATTTTCTCATGGTCATCCTTGATCGTGCTTTTTTCTTATGGTTTGTTGAATTTCTTTGAGATTCATGTTGATGCATTTTTAACGTAAAGTTATTATGGTTCAAAATATTTTTTTAATGATACTAAGCCTATTACATTTAACTTTGACTGGGAATGGAGTTTCCCTCCTAACTCAAAAGGTTTCAGTTGTGAATGCATTAATGTTATATTAAACTTATAGATGTTTACTAGCTCTAATGAAACCTTCAACCACATAATGCTTAAGTTGTGAATGTTCTAATTTGACATTAAAATTATAGATTTCCAATAGCCCTAACAAAATCATCGAGAATTTAGAAATTATAGATTTCCAATAGCCCTAACAAAATCATTGAGAATTTAGATCATTATTTATTTAAATTTCATAATTAAGTTCAACATTTTTAATAATCTTCTAGCAATTGTGTGGTCTGACTTGATATGGTTCAAAAGAAGTTCACGCTGACAAAATTGTTATGTTTTATGACTAAAAAAAGAATGGCTTCAAAATTGGATAAAATGTTTTGGGTAGAGGTTTGTTAGTTTGAAATTTTTATGAATTTTCTATTTATATTCTTGTTAGAATTTTGAAGCCAACTGGTTATGTTGAGTTACCCTCACTAAAGGTCTAATTGATAGTTAATTTACGAAAGATTATTTATGATATAATCTAAATCTTGCCAAATGGATTAAAAGGTCTATGTAAATCATGAGTTCCTGTAAATCCTAAAATGATGTTACTTCATGACAAATATGTGATTTAACTTCTTGCATATCCTAAAATGATGTTAATTCATGATAAATATGGGATTTACTAAATCCTATGAACCAGCTGATTTAAGATTTTTTTTTTGGGCAGCTTGATACACCAAAATAATATGTTGTTTTAAATATACATTTTATGTATACATATACATTTTATGCTTATTTTTTGTTATATTACACTTTAAAGAAGGGTATTTTCATGTTTGTTTTTCGGGTATATCAATTTTTGTTCTTTGGTGCAAAAGTAGAAAAAAATACTAAATTTGGAGCCAAAACATCGAATCTTGGGAAACTCGCACAAGATGTGCCACATTGGCGCAAGATGCGCCAATATATAGAGAACTGGCACATGATGCGGCGGTTGGCACAAGATGTGCCAAAACCAAAAATAGCATAGTCTTTAGCAAACTGGAGTCAGATTGGCAGATGATACACCATTTTACAAAGAGTTGGAACAAGATGCGCCAGAGATGACTTTTGCGGATTAACACTGTTTGAAATGAATTTTACGTGAATTTTCAAAGGGACGCTTGTTCTAAACACCTCTTGGAGTGATTCAATGCATCTAAACACTTTGGAGGGTTCTTTCGTGAAGGGATATGTCTCTTGGATCAACGGACATGTCTCTTGAATTCAAAAGAGTTGACTTTTAGATAAAATTTTGAAGGAAATTTTGAATTCTATTTAGAGGGAAGTCTAGGGCTTGAAAAGATTATTTTTAGTGGCGTGTAAAGGGGGGAAACAAGAAGAGATAGAGAGGGAGAGAAAGTCAAGGGCTTAGAGTTTTTCATCAAGGATTGTTAGAAGAGAGGGAAGGTGAGAGATTTCTTATTCATTACACTTGTAAGTGAGAATTGAGAGTGCTTCTAAAGAGAGAAAGGCTTGGATAGAACTTCTAGAGATTTTATTGGGAAGGATTGTGAGAGAAGTTATGTCTTTTATTTCTTTTATTTTGTAAACTTATTTTTATTTATGAAATCCGTATTTTATCATATTATTCTCATGAATTTTGAGTGGTCTTCTTTATCCTTCTCCCTAAATTGAGATATACTTTTGTGAAGAATTGATTTTATTTTATATGGCTTTTAATGTCAATAATTTTTAATGATTTGAAATTTGATCTTCATTTAATTTTTTATCTGACCAATTTAAATGTTAAAACTTACTGAGAAACATGTGTTCCGAAAGGACTATGATTTCTATAACATGGGCAGAATCACATTTAATTTAATGGGAGAGTATTTCATCCATGAAGTTAGGTGCAAATAAATAGAAAAATATACTTTGTTTGATGCAGAATTAGAGATTTTGAGGTGCCAGATTAAAATCCCCAATATGGTCCAGTTGATTGGAAACTAATATAAGATTGTTAGCCCTCAAGTGAGGGAGTAGTGGGAGCTTTGGAGTGGCAGCCCGTATCCTCACAAGCTAACCACAGAATTAAGGACCAAATTCTGGATTAGCCAACGTTCTTTATTCACTTAGAAGAGGGTAAAGAATAGTATTGCTCCTATTTGGAATAAAATAGTTTTTATATATATTTTAAAATTATTTTAATTTCTTCACAATCCATATACTCATTATAAATGGGAAGGATGATCTTATTAAATTTGAAATTTTCATCACAAAAAATTTGTTCATTTTCATAAGTTTACTTTTGAAAGTTTAACATTTAGTTTAGTTAAGTATTTCCCACCTTCAAAAATTGTTAAGCTTACAAATGATATTACATCATTTTGTTAGTTTCAAGGGGAATCAATTTATGAATCCTGAACAAGATTTAAATATCTCCTTAGAAAGTGTCAACACCATGCATTGCAAGATTGGTTAGTAATTCAAACTTTTTATTATGGATTGGTTGGATCTCTTAGATTGATAATTGACACTACTGCTGGTAGATCGTTAATGTCAAAACCATTTGATGAAGCATATTCTTTAATTGAATAGATTGCTACTAATAATTTTCAATGGTCCTCTTAAAGGGTAAATCCAAAAAGAGTAGCTAGTATTCATGATTCTGTTGCAATATCTATGTTAGCTGCACAAATAACTACTATATCAAAGAAGACAGATCAATATGGAATGAATTATTTTTAGACGTCACCTGTGCTTGAGGAAAACTCATTAGGACAAATGATAGAATCTCCATCTTCTTATGAGACTTTAATTGCAATAAATAATTTTTCAAATAATCCTTATGTCAATTATTATAATCCTAGTTGGAAGAATCATCAAAATTTTAGTTGGAGTAACAATTAATCTAAGGTTGCAAATCCGTAATGGGGAAACAACACTGTGAACCCATTGGAAAACTACAAAAATCAAGGAAATCTAACTTATAAACCTTGTTACCCTCCAGGTTTTAATAGTTTGCAGAGTAAGGAGAAAAACTTGTTAATGGAAGAATTAGTATTCCAAATGGGAAGTCATGTACAATATCAATGAGCTGCAATATGAAACATGGAAAATCAATTGGGATGTATTTCTACCACAGTTAGCAATAGACCTCCAATATTATTACTTAGTAATGTTGAAATAAATCCTAAAGATCATAACAAAGAGAAAATTAAAGCTATTCAACTCAGAAGTGGAAAATAATTAGAAAATAGGGTTTAAAAAGAAGTGGAAGTTGAAGTTGAAAAAGATGAGGTGCAAAATGAAAACCTTGGTGAATATTTTCATTTTGAGCCAGAATGTCCTATTAAACCAATGAAAATCACAGTAGAAAGACCACTGCCTCCATTTCCTCAAATATTGAAAAAAAAAATAGAGATAACAAATTTTCTAAATTTTTAAAAATATTGAGGAAATTAACGATAAATATTTCATTTGTTGAAGCTTTGGAACAAATGTCGAGCTATGTGAAGTTCATGAAGGATATACTTAATAAGAAAAAAAAAACTTTACTAGTAGAGTTTTCATGAAATCCCTATCATTTTAATATTCTAAGTGACTTAATATTGCAATCTATAGTCATTATTGAAATGAATAGAAGACTAGAACTCTTAAACTTGATGACAAGTTAATCTTGTGGCTACGGAGTTAATTCAATTACTTAAAATTTTCCTGAAAATCTCACTAAGATATTTATTTATATCAAACTTATAGTAATTTTTAATTAAAATTTTACTACAATAGATCATAACCTTTATATAGTACTAAAATTACTTGAGGACAAGTAATAGTTAAGTTTGGGGGATTTTGACCAGAGGAAAATATGTTGAGATTTTCATACCTATTTTATA